>NC_057808.1:75618161-75810404 GCF_018294505.1 Triticum aestivum | reverse complement strand
CTCCCGATCAACAGGACCCCCGTTTCGACCGCAGGAGGTCCGTTTCCTCCGTTTTGCGGTACGCCACACCCCTCCCGATCAACAGGACCCCTGTTTCGACCGTAGGAGGTCCGTTTCCTCCGTTTTGCGGTACGCCACACTCCTCCCGATCAAGAGGACCCCCGTTTCGACCATAGGAGGTCCGTTTCCTCTGTTTTGCGGTACGCCACACCCCTCCCCATGAACACGACGCATTCCGTTGCCTCCCCATGAACACGACGATGACGCCGTTTCTCCGTTCCGACCCTGCCATGTACACGAGCCCTCGCCATACGTATGCGCGAGTAGGCGTTCGAGACCCTGCCCGTATGTACGTACGTGGCCGTATTTTCTTTCTTGCACCCTGGCCGCTGTACGTACGTGTACATGCTACGTGCGTGCCTCTACTACGACACGTACGCGCCTCTACTACGACACGTGCGCGCCTCTACATCGACCAGTATATATGTACGTACACGTTCGCGACTAGAATGACAACGCTACGTACGCTTCGACAAGGTGGGTCCCGACTGTCAGGCACTTCCTTGCCTGCGAAGATGTAGCTGGTGGGTCCCAGCAGTCAGGGGGGCGAATCGTTTTGGTTTTTTTTGCCCGGACGCACTTCCTTGCGTGCGAAGATGTAGCTGGTGGGTCCCAGCAGTCAGGGGGCGAATCGTTTTTTTTTGCCCGGACGCACTTCCTTGCGTGCGAAGGTGTAGCTGGTGGGTCCCAGCAGTCAGGGGGAAAGGTTTATTTTTTCGTGAAATACGGTGGCCCGTCCGGTGGGTCCCTGCTGTCAGGTGGAGGAATCATTATTTTCCGCGTAATAAGGAGGCACTTCCCATCTGCCGCCGTGGTCCCAGCTGACAGCCTCTCCACGTACAGTCCACGTCCGATGGAAGTTGTTCCTTGACCACGTTGACCACGCCGTGCCGAGAGCACCAGGGCGGTGGACGTCGGCGAGGCCTAGGAAGGGGATGACGCGGAGCCGGTGAAGACGCGGCAGTGGATGCCCACGCGGAGAGGAGTATGAGGGTTCACTCGTTCGGCTGCGGTGTGAGGCTGCCGTCGCCGCAGAATAACAGGGGGTGTGGGTGAGTGGAGGGATGGCTTGGCCAGCGGTGGGAGTAGTATGGGGGCGGTGAGGCCTCCGCGGCAGCACAGCCAGCCATGGGAGGCAGGAGCAGGCGGCACGACCGACGTTGCTTTGGGTGGCTGGACCAAGAAGACCAGAGCAGGTCAGCCTCCGAAACGGTGCGCCCTAGATGTCAGGGGGAGGAATCATTTTTTGGGCGGCCGAAGCTAAGAATATCCGAGATTGAAGAAGAAGCACGACATCCGTTGGATAGACATCCAATGGCCACTGCTGCTAGAACCGTGTGTTGACTATAATAAGTTGACAAAGCCTTGCATACGCGTCAACTTATTTTTCTAGGGGACGCGTCACTTAGTAGGCCCACAAGTGTGTGGCAGAGAACTTATAGCCCATTTGCGTTTTGTAAGAATGTACAACCCATTTTTGAATTCTAATGGAATTTACAACAGCCCATTTTCTAGCTAGGACAACGATTAATAATTTCAACCAACTCTTGAAGACAGAATTCAATAAAATTTCCCACATTTTGACGGGATCCGAAATATTTTTATCCTGAAATTTCTAGTCAGATTAAATATAAATTTGTATTACATAAAAATCCAACGAAACATTGCGCGTGCAACAATGAAAATTTAAGATTTTCGAAATCCATAAATAATATTTTATAAACTAATTTCGTGTTTGGTGCATTTTTTATAGTTACTGCCCAGTTTTTATAATTACATCCCATTTATTATTTTTTAAAGCCGATTTTCCTATTAAGCCTAATGCATCCCTCCTAGGAAAGATTTGCAGCCCAGCGGCGCGGAGAATAACAAGTTGACCTTGCCTGGGTATTCCTCAAAAAGACGTATAGCTGGGCTAGCCATTTTCATCTTGAAAAAATTAGTATCTGGGCTGGATATCCGGCCTGGGCTAGACGGGCCACAGCCCGCCCAGTTAATACCTTGCTCTCCTCTGAACAACAATGAAATCATCACCAAGAAAAACTCTGCAGTGCTCACGCCTCAAAAACACAAATACTGCTCGAGCTGCTTGGTCCCAGCTGTCGGCCGCACCTTGTGCAATTCTCTCATTTATATTGACTACATAGGTTGACAATGGTGTGGGACCGTGATGTCAGGAAACCAGGAGTAAGCAAAAAAAATATAGTTGTACATAATAAGGAGGCACTTGCGTACGTACGGCTATGGCCCTAGTGGGTCCCCAGTGTCATCCAGTCAAAATAAAGTCATCTCCTGAATCCTCATGTTCGTTGACGATGTTAACAATGCTCGGTGCCACGGCGAGCGCAACTACTCGAAGGACAACGGAGAGGGCCTCGCGGGCCCTACGGATGGTCTGATACAGCGCCCGCTGCTCATTCAGGAAGCCAGGATCATCGGACACCTATGAGCACCTTCGAGAAACTGAGACGGCATGAAACTGTAAGGCCGCGCTTGGGAGCTCTGGTTTATTTCAAACCTGTATTAACATACAAGTGTAATTTACTCGTCATCGGAAACAACGCGTAAAATATAGGCGTAATGAAACCGAGGGCCCGAGGTCTGTAAGTAAAACCGGCGGGTTACGCGTGTAATTTGAGAGACCAGTGTATATTTTATGAGTGCTGCTATATGGACGACATTAGCAGACGATGCATGCACGACGTGCGTATCATGCCATCCATGGGCAAGGCTGAAACAGCAGCTAACGGCTGGATTAGCAATCGTCCAAGTGTCGTTCAGCGTTTTTATCGTGTGTGAAGTACTTCCGATATTTTACTAGTCGAAATCGACCAACCAAGTGCCTTCGCCCGAGACCATCTGCTTTAATTTACAAGCGTCAGTTTTACAAGCGGTTTTGGTTGGAAAACGACGATCCAATCATGGCCTAATATCATGAGTTGGTAGGAAGATCATATGGTTTCACGTCTAACCTACCCGACTTGTCGTATAGGCTATGAATGAAACATCAGACGATGAACTTCTTAAGCACGGAAACAACAGAAGAGGATGATCTTCTTAACAAGCAAATCACTGGCATTAGATCGACATGTAAAACAATACGAAGCATTATTCTCAGGAGGCACGGTGAACAGCTCGTGATGCCGCATGCCACAACATTCCAAGCTCAACTTTGCAATCAAACACAAGGCCTGGCATTACATAGACAATATTCAGAACAAACTCTTAACACAGGAATATCTCAGCAGAGTAACTATTTACTTCTAAACTGAACACAGGAATAGGAAAAACACTCGACGCTGCTCACAGCAAGGGCGTCCCACTCAAAAATATCAAATGCATGTCTTCTGGCTAACATCAATGAGCAAATTTTGACAAGGTTTTCCAATTCCAATATATTAAACTAACGTCTTCTTGCTAACATCAATGATTAAACTTTGACAAGCTTTTCCCATTCAAAATATGTAATGCCTATGATCGTGGAGTCCTGTCGTAGCTTCTTGTACTTGTTTGGGCACTTTTTTCCCAGGGCACTCCACGTGTTGTTAAATTGCCAATGGTCTCTGCAGACTAGTCATGTCACCGGTGTCTAATAATACTCTGTAAAGCTTCTCGGTCATTCCTTCTGTAATGTAGCGCAAACAGTGACTGCTTCTTTCTGCAAAGTGGGACGACCAACTGGACCCAGTAATGGAGCAGTTTGCCTTGGACACATTGGCTCCTTTTGTGCAGTTCAACTAAAATCGAAGTCGGAATAAAACCGAGCTTTAATTTTGATATCCCTATAAGCAACAATAGGTATAAGGGAAACAATTACTGAGAAATAACGGTTGATGACTTGTACTCCCAAAAGAAAAGCATCTACTGATCTACTTTATCTTAATGGGAAACGAAGCAGGAGAGTAGCAATTCTCCATCAGTGTGATTCATTCATATTGACTGAGACATTATCTTAACAATGCCTTGTTTCAACATGTATAAAGAACGACAAAGCAGAAAAGTACCATTCCTAAAACAATGCAACTGATTCATTTTAACAGAGACATTATCTTAACAATACCTTGGTTAAACATGTAGAAAGAACTACAAAGCAGGATAGTACCATTCCTAACAAGTGTTGCAGTTTTGAACTAAGATTCAGTAGTTAATTAATTCTGAGAGTGGCATTGCTTAATTTTACCAGCGGCATTAGATTAACGATAAGCATAAACAGTTCCAGGGGAGAGTGGGCGCAACAACAGTATGTGCTTCCATCTACTTATAAAGGGGGTGATGCAGAGTTTGTTGTCACAAAGCAACAAGCATCATGTCTGGGTTGGTCCCATTTTTGTTCACTACTTAATGGGAAAAGACAGCAATACAATAGCTTCAATTCAACATTTATTTAAAACAATACCAATACAAGTAGCACAACATCTCAAAGCACACTGCACAATCATGTGGATGAAGGCCTGTACTGACCTTTCATGAGACGGACAAGATAAAATACGAATCTGCCAACACGAATAGGAAATCCAATCTCGTTTTGTGAAGTTGCACTGAAATCAAGCAAACTGTTTCTCGTAGTGAAGCAAAATGTCGCAATAGCAACAAGTTGAATAGATATCCTTGTTTAAACAGAGGCAAAAAAGGAATCAATTACTGGCTAATAAAGGAGGATGAAACATGCGGCCACAAAAATGGTAATCCCGCCAATCCCTAACAAGTGTTGCAGTTTTGAAATAAGATTCAGTAGTTAATTCTGAGAGTGGCATCAATTACTGGCTTATAAAGGGGGTGCTGCTGAATTTGTTGTAACAAAGCAACAAGCATCATGTCTGGGTTGGTCCCATTTTTGTTCACTACTTAGTGGGAAAAGACAACAATACAATAGCTTCAATTCAACATTTATTTAAAATAGTACCAAAACAAGTAGCACAACATCTCAAAGCACACTGCACATCATGTGGTTGAGACCAAGATTTGAAACAACTCGCCACAAAGAATGGAAACAAATCTCGGTCTCCTTTTGTGCAGTTCCACCAAAATTAAGCAAAGTCACTAGTGTGACATTCAAGTTGAACTGCACAAAACACTCTTAAAACATAAGTGTTTCGAGTAGCGAAGCAAAATGTCGCAATAGCAACAAGTTGAATCAATAACCCTGTTTTAACAGAGGCAAAAAAGGAAACAATTACTTGCCGATAAAGGAGGATGAAACAAACGGTGACAGAAAGGAGCATCTAACTTATCTTGGATGGAAAACAAAGTAGGACAGTAGCATTTCTAAAACGGTTGCATTGATTCATATTAACGGAGACATTCTCTTGAAACAACATTCGTTAAAAAATGTAATTTACTTTTAACAGTGGCATTGCTTCAATTTTCCGGCGGCATTCTTAGATTAACAACAGCAAAATAGCTGTATGGGACATGACAGCACCATGTGCATCCACACGTATAAATGGGTGATGCAGAGTATGTAGCCAGGCAGCATATATGTGCTGGTCCCATATTTGTTCTCTTTGAACCTTATTCCTATGTGAGGGCAGCAAATCTAGTCCTGCACAAACTACCCGACCCCCCAGTTTCTTTCCCTTTTCAACAAAGAGATCGGTTCCTTACAGATGTGTGTACTGGGTTACCCCCTTTTTCCCTTTTCGACCTACAAAGCGGCTGGATAGCCAGTCTATACTACTTTCCACCCCTCCTTTCCTCATTGAACCACGTCCTAGATTCTTGCTCCAGCCCACCGCACCCTTCTTTCCTCTTTGAACCAAGACCTAGATTCGACTACAGATCGAAAAAGATCCACATGCAGCTAGAGCAACGACGGTTTCAAAGAAACTTATACCTTAGGGTCGTCGGGATGTGGCAAGGCGTGCGGCGGGAGGCCGGATCTGCCAACACTACGTACGGCAGCGAGGAAGAAGGGGTTGGTGGCCCTCCCGCACAGGTGCTGGGTGAAAGAAAAACAGTGCAGCTGGCAGTGGATTGCCTCCCTCGCCGAAGGCGATAGAGTGAACGCTGCACCTCCTCCCCTTCCCGGTGCGACAGGATACGTACGCCTCCTTCACCAGCTGTGAGGGGGGAGAGAGAGACAAGAGGCCAACGCAGTCTTGTTTAGATCTGGTGAAGAGAGGGTGAGAGACTGTGAATATAGCAAACCCTAGCAAATGAACGCCGAGCCTCCAGCGTGTAACATATATGGAGAGGGTGATAGAGCGAGATGCGAGAAACTCTATCAAACAAGAGGCTATAATGGAGTAAAAAAATCTCTCCATAGCAGTGGTTTTAAATAGAATACGCGCGTTCCCGGAAAAAAGAAACGAAAACTGGCGGACAATTTTTTAAGGGTCTGTCTAGGACATCTAGATGTGACATATTTATGTCACATCTAAGTTGATGTCCACTTTGTTTGTGGTCTATTTTTTTCCTAGTTTTTTTGTTTCTTGTTGCTACATTATATACTTGTGGGAGCTTAGATGTGATATCCTTAAATAACATCTAGATGTGAATTAGACAAACTGATTTTCTAACGTACCAAGAAAGAAAACTCGATCAAAAACACGCCCCCGCTTCCAGGTCGCGAGAGTCGTCGCGCACACACACACAGACATAGACATGCATATCCGTGTTTACGTAAAATTCCATTTCCATCTCCATCTCCAATCATATTTGTCCAACTGGCACATTATTTACGTTGTTAATTATATACGCAGCAATATTAACGTACATCATCTCTTGTTTGCGCACGTCCGGACCGCTGCCACGGCCGGTCCTGACCAACCCGAACCCTCTTCATCACCCGCGCGTGCTTCCCGCCTGAAACGGTCAGTGCCGCATTCATGCCCGGCCAGAGCGGACGCGACCTCTCACTGGCGCCGGCATTGAAGCGGCGCGCCGGCCGAGAGAGCGTCGCCCGTGCCGCTTCCGGGTGCACGCAGCTGCTCCGCGTTCAAAGGTCGCAATAGCCGGCTACAACATGCATGTAAAAAGTTCTTGGGAGTCCGTGCTACAGCTAGCTGTCCTCCCCCAACTCGTCAATCTCTTCCAGTAGTGCTAGTACTCCATGGCGCGATCCATCGACAAGCAGGCGGGAAAGTTATCGTATACTCGGTTTGCGGTGAGTGGCATGCCGAGCGACCGTGTGGGGTCGAGCCGTGGAGGAGGGTGAGACACGAACACGACAGACATGATTTAAACGTTGGTTTTGCTCGATGACGCGATCCAACGAAACGAAACGTTGGTTTCTCTCCGTTTCCATTTTTTCTCCGGAAAAACGGAAACTTTCCACTCCATTTTCATTCCTATTCCAAGGTTGCCCCGTTACAACATTCCATCAAATACAAAGGAAAACTAACACGCATGCTGATGCATCTCAATGATTCACAGATCATATCCAATATTTACTTCACAACTAGAGAAAAAAGTTGTGAGAGCGTGTACGAAAGAAAAACTACTGATGGGGTCACTACGACTTAAACCCTAAACCCTAAACATGATTTAATTTCCTAGCCAGGTAGAACCTGTCGAAGGAAAGATGGATGGCACCCTCGGATCATACGATGCTTTTGTGCAGTTCCACTAAAATCGACCTGGGCATCCCTGATGGCAAAGATATTGAAGAAGTGTGATTAGAATAATAGTACTGGCACTAGTTCATGAGACATAAACTCATCACAAGTAGAAGCCGGTAGAGGTAGAGAAAGATCGACATGGAGATGGAGCTACGGCAGTGGAGCAAGCCGGCTCCAAAAGGAAGATGGACTACCTAGGACGTCGGCTGTAACTAGAAGGGCGGTTGGGACGCGGCATCGGCCCATACCGTGGTGACCCCAGATTGGGACGCACCGACTGTGGGTTTTCTCACTCGCCGATGTCGACCGCGTCTACGCAGAACATTGTTCCCTTCCCCCAGCTGCGGGATCAGGCCCGTCGTTCTATGCTTGTGAAGAGAGCAACCTAAGCAAGCAGGCTTGTAGCTTAGGCTCCTGCTAGTGTATATATAGTGGTTTTCTTTTTCTCTCCATATCAACCATTTTATATTGCGTACATGTCATTCAAGAGTGAAATGATGGTTGCTTCTTCCGACTAACTTACTGTGTGATTTGACTGCTCCTTAGTGGCCCCTACACGTACTCCCCCTACGTGTATGCAACAGTCACACGTACACATGGACGCAAAAACGCGCGTGACGCCCTAATGCATGCATGTTCGAGCACACGACGGAACACACACAGTCACGCTCAAGTGCTCAACCTACACGTGCATGCACACACATACTCAGTCAGGGTGAGCTAGTGACCGTATAAACACTGGAAAATATATATATTGAGTGCAACGAGCGTATTATGAAGTCCACTGACCGTATTTTTACAAATATACAGTGACAGACAGTGTATTTATCTCGTTTGAAATTAAGCCATATTAACCGGAGAGGAGGCAGTATGGA
This sequence comes from Triticum aestivum, assembly GCF_018294505.1. Taxonomy (NCBI): domain Eukaryota; kingdom Viridiplantae; phylum Streptophyta; class Magnoliopsida; order Poales; family Poaceae; genus Triticum; species Triticum aestivum. The sequence continues at coordinate 75,801,910 of NC_057808.1, read as the reverse complement.
CTAGCATTACTTTGCTGTGTCCCGTCAACTTGCCGAACGAGGAGAAGGTCGCAGGACGGGAGAAGTTTGCGCGCGGTGGCTCGCAGGACAAGGAGAAACTTTTGACTAATGCAAGCTCTCCCTCGCTCAGGCGGTGGACGTGCAACAGTTAATTCGGTGTCAGATTGCCAGAAGCATACACTATACTACTAGTGCTATTATTGTTCGACTTCCCGAATAGGCGAACAGACAAGCGCAAAGTTTACTAGTACTACTACTATAGTCTATAAAGGTACGTACTATACTAGTACTAGGAACCGGATGGAGGACCGTCTGCACTCTTATTATAATTTTAAAATGTGATAAAGCAATCTTCAACACATTTGGTTCTCTTCGAGGGTTCTCGCATGTGATAATGGAAGTTGATTACATGGAACACTCGCCACAATTCTCGCTTAATTCTGGCTCATATCCTGTTACAAATAGTAGCGCTCGGTAATATTTCCTCTTTTTTTGTTCTTCAGCATGTAAACAGGTCAGCAAACCTTGTGGCGCATCTTCGTGCGAACCGTGCTTGCTGCACTTTGAATGTGGCCGAGAGCTGGCTTGATGAAACACCTCGCTTCCTACTTCTTTTTTTGTGGGGTACCTCGCTTCCTAGTGACCAGTGTCTTGGCTGATCGTCCTAAGAATGCTTATATATGAATAAAGCTCTCTCATTTACCCGCAAAAAAGATTAAGCCATATTAACAGGAAAGGAGGGAGTATGGACTAGCACTACTTTTTGGTGTGTCCCGTCAACTCGCAGAACGAGGAGAAGCTTGCAGGACAAGGTGAAGCTCGCTTACGCCTTTTGACTAATGCAACCTACCCTCGGTGGACATGCATCAGTCCATTTGGTGTCAGATTATCAGAGGCATACACTGTAGTACCCAACATGCGGAGTACCATAATTGTTCGACTTCACGAAGAGGCGAAGAGCCAAGCGCAGTAGTACTACTACTAGAACCGCATGGTGGAGCGTCTGTACTCGTATTTTTTTATCTCTGATAAAGTACACGTTTATTCCGGAGAAGGGCGGAAAACGGCAGCCCAACATGTAATGAATGATATCGATCAACCAACCATGCTCGAATATATCTTGGCCTCCGTGCGAGCCCGTCTCTGTGTTCTCGCTCCTCGTCTCTCTCAAGGAATGGCGGGTTGGCTCTTTGCCGTCAATTGAGATCGGTTTTCTCACACTCCTGTCCCACATGTCAGTGATATGCCAAGAGGAGGTGCGTTGACCGACTGGCCATATGCTACTTGGTTTTGCACCTTCATACTACTCCTCCCTTCGTCACAGTTTATAGGGCGCGCTTCATTATGATGCATTTCTCTCAATGAATTTCCACCACCAGAGAGACTTTAGACGCGTTTGGTTTAATGCTCAATTAATTAGGGCGTGGTAACCGCAATCAAGTCCACAATTTTCTCTCCATGTACTATACTACTACGGAGTGGAGTAAGTGCATGCATGTGTGTACCCAGGGTGGAAGCACTGCATGCATGTGTGTACGCATTATTCCCTCTAGTAATAGACGCCGTGCTATAACTACCAATGCTATTTTTCAGGCCGATCGCTAGTCGCCTTGGTCCCACAGATTTTTTTCTTTTTTTCTGAAGCGCGCTGTATAAACAGTGACGATGGAGTAGTATGAGCGGATTCAAAGAAGAGCATATTGATGGTTGCTTCTTCAGAGCAACTTACAGTGGGAAAGGTGGGGCTTATGATTTGACTGCTCATTACTCACTATTAATGCGGCGCAACGACCGGGCTGAGTCTCCCATGTGGTTGTGCACTACCCCCTCGGTTCTTAAATATACTCCGGAGTATTTGTCTTTCTAGATATTTCAACGAGTGACTACTCAAATATTTGTCTTTTTAGAGATTTCAAATGGACTGGCACATACGGATGTATATAGACATATTTTAGAGTGTAGATTCACTCATTTTGCTCCGTATGTAGTCACTTGTTGAAATCTCTAGAAAAACGAATAGAATATTTAGGAACGGAGGGAGTACACATACGAAGCAAAATGAGTGAATCTACACTCTAAAATATGCCCGTTTGAAATTTGTAAAAAGACAAATATTTAGGAACGAAGGAGTATAATTTTGTGCATGGCACATGGACCCAGATGATGAAGAGGCTTCTGGCAATGCTATCAAGCTTCCATCATTTGTTTACATAATTGACGTACTATACAAATAATTTTCCAGCGACATGAAATTGTACAATGGTGTGAGCTTTCAGCTTTTGTTTCGCGTGTCTTGCCATCGCTGCTCTTTCGGAAACAATAAAAAACTAACTTCCTTGCTAATGCATGTCAATTATTAGCAGATTAGAGCTAATAATTACATCACAACTGAAGACAGAGTTGTGAGAAGGTGTTAAATTAAAATTGATCCATGCTTTCATTGGCAGCAACGTCCCCCCAGCTCTGTCTAAATCAACAAGGCATGTTGGGAAAAAAGTAGCTTTCTGGAGCATGCAACATTCCGATCATTTTGTGCAGTTCCACTAAAATAGAGCCGAGCGTCCCTGTTCCAAAGATATTAAGTGTGATTACGATAATAGAGGACTGCTGATGAAACAATAAACACACAAATAGAAGCCGGACACCTTTGCAGTCTCTCTTAAGACTAACTAGTTGGAGAAGATTAGGCTCGGAGTTGGATGAGGAGGATAGAGCAAAACCAATCTCCCTTTTTGCAGTCGCACTGAAATGTAGAGACGTTGCCTGTGTGACATTTTAGTACAACTACACAAAACACTCTTAAGAAAAAAGTGATTTGTGTAGTTCACCAAAAGGTCGCAATAGCAACGAGTAGAAAGGAAACAATTACTGGCCAATAACAGTTGATGACACATGCGGCGACAAAAAAGAAGCATATTCCTTGTCCTAAGGGAAGATAACAACACAGTTGTGTTTGTCTAAAACGGTGTGAGGACGAGAATGCAATATGGAAAGTACGCCGGACGAGCTACGTTTTGGGCAAAGAACTATGGAAGATCCACATGCAGCGACGTGGGAAGACGGGCAGTGGAGCAAGGCCGGAGGGGATACCTGGAGGTTGTCGGGATGTAACTAGGTGAGTGGCGGCGGGCGGAATCTGCGAGCAGGTGGCGTAGGCCCTGCTGCGCCAGAGCTTGGTCAGAGAGAACGGTGTGTACCGCAGATCGGGACGTGCTGCCTCGGCGCCGTCAAACGGAGAAACGATGCACTTCCTTCCTTTCCCCCAGCGGACGGGATGCGGCCGGATCAGTGACCAACAGTGAGAGAGAGAGAGGCCACCGCACTCCCTTTCCCCCGGCAGACGGGATGCGGCCGGATCAGTGACCAACGGTGAGAGAGAGAGAGGCCACCGCAGCCTTGTGTGAGATACTCTAAAGAGCGACAAACCAGGCAGGCAGGCTCCATTGTATATAGTGAGCGGACTACCTTTTTCTCCATAAAAATCATTTTATATTCTGTGTACATGCCATTGAGCGCCATAACTTTATTTAAAAATAACGCGGCAACGCGTCAAGTCGAACTTTGTTTCGTGCACGCGTGGTACACGACCTCCCTAGGTAAACAACCGCTACAGGTGTTCAAATTAGCACGTGGGCTGCCATTTCATAAAGAAATGAGCTCCACCATGTACCCGCGCGGGTGTGGCTGGGCACGATGCATGAGTACGTGCACGGTGCACCTATTCTCTTCTTGTATACGTACACCACCTACGTGGGGTTGTGTGAGAGAGATACAAACCTAGAGAGATATAGTGTGTGGGTTCTTGAGAGTTTTTTTGGGGGGGGGGTCAATCAAAAAATGTAACATATGCAATGTGTGTGAAATAGAGTCCTGGATATAACATATATATAGAGGGGGCAATCCACGAGAAGAGAGTGGAGGTATCATCGGCTTGAGGTGTCCATAGAATTGAAGAGAGGGATGATGTGTGTGTGTGCGCGCGCGCGATCGATAAAGAGTGCCATCGAATTTGTGTGTGCCCACGTCAAAGATATAGAGTGGCTGGCCTACTGGAACGTGAGATGGGACATGTGCAGTTTGTCTCTGTGGCATGGATACCTACCTGCAGCGCTCGACTATCGGTGTGTGGTGGGGGAAGAGGGAGGCCCAATTAACTATAGAGGTACAATGGCTGGTATATGTGTGGAGGAGGAGAGAGGCCTACCTCATGTATTAAGGAGATCAATCTGCCTCATGTATTAAGGGAGATCGATCGACATCCATGCATATGTGCAGGAGAGGAATAAGGTTGGGAGAGAGAAAGAGCTAGAGTGTTGGAGGGGGTGGTAGTGGAGTTGCTTCTAACAAATGGTGGGATAGGCTTGCTAGACAAACGGAGGGCACGCCCGCAATATCAATAAGAGAGGAGATGGCTGCTTGTTGTCTGTGCACGTGTGTGTGAGAGACGGGTCAGGAGGCATGCACGAATGATGGGGGGGACGATGTAGCTGTGGTAAGCAGACGTAACTACATAGGAAGATCAATCGCCCTTTGTTAGAGAAAGGAGAGACATAACTTTTGAGGTACGTCGATCGATGGGGGGGTAGTTAAAGTCGATCTAGGTATATGTTGGGAGATCGATCGGTATACATGCATGTGTGTGTTAGAAGCAAATGAGGCACGAGGAGAAGGATAGAGAGAGAGAGAGAGAGGGATGCATGTAGGAGGTGGTACGAGAGGCATACTATATCGAGGGGGGAGGAGTGTGCGAGTACGAGAACGATGAAAAGAGTGGTGGGAGTGAGGCATGGACGGTGACAAGAGAAGAGGGGAAGCTTGTGTTTGTGCTGGGCACACCTGGCTAGAGAGGCATATCGATCGATGTGTGCCGTAAAGAAGGAGCTGGGGGGCCTACACACACCGTGGGTGAACGACCTAAAGTGAAAAGACGAATTTGCGCGATTGAGCTAGAGAATGCTGAGGGAGGGTGAGAGGGATGTGGGCGTGTGCATGCACAAGAGAAAGTTAGCGCTAGCTACAAAGATAAGAGGGTTGTGTGGGTGTAAAAGACGAATAGAGATCATATATACTTCATTATAAAAAGTGAATTCGGATATTTGAAGAATTTATCATAGTGTTTCAAACTGATGCATGTGTGAATATATATAACGGTGATACACATGGTGTGGTTATGACCATGTTATACTACATTTAATATATTTTATCTCTACTCTTACAAAAAATGGAGTTGTTGATGATGGTGTGCCTGCCATCCTGCATTATAGGCCGTCCGATTTATATCTGGCGGATAGCAAGGAAACTATGATGGTTGAAGTTGGCAACAATCATGATTGTAGATTCTTATTGAAATAGAGAAACGAATTCAAATTTAGTTCGAATTGCAGAGGTAGTATAGACATTTTGAATGCAGTAAAATGTTGGTATGAGTAGGTTACATGCATTATACAACAAGCGAAAAAAATTAATCGGACATAACATGGATTCATACTCCCTCCTTCCATCTATATAGGGAGTAATGAGATTTTTAAGACCGCCTTTGACTATTGACAAGATTAATAGTACATGACATGCACAATGTGAAAATTATATCATTGAAAGAACCTTTCACAAGCGAATTTAACGGTGTGCTTTGTGTAAGTTGCATGTCATATATCATTGCTCTAATATTTGGTCAAAGTTAGCATCAAAAAACGCATTAGGCCCTATATAGATGGAAGGAGGGAGTAGCTTTGAATAGCATTTGTATAGTAAAACGGGGCAAGACTCTCTCTTTGTGTGGTGTGAATAGTTTTATTTTTTTGTTTTCTTTTTGGTTGAGGGAAGTGCGAATTGATTTGGTACGTACAAGTACAATATTACTACACGTTAGGCTTGTCCCTAAAATTCAACCCGCGTCTTGTTATATCCCGAAAATTCAGATATCGTGCTCCCAAAACTGGCGCCTTCACAACCCGCGCCTTGCTATCCCGAAATTACAACGCGCGTGAAAACTCCCTCTAGCTGCCAAATCCCGACACGCGAAATCCCCCTTCTAACCCTGAGCCGAAAGGGCCGCTAGTTCAAATTGGTGGGGGGTACTTTTGTAACACACCCTACATTTTGGACAAGCGCGTCCCTAAGTCATGCTTCACCCCCTCCCATTGCCCCCTTTTCGCCATTCGAAATCCCAGGCCGCCATAACCTCTCCGCTCCAGCCGCGAAACCCCACCCTCCTCCATCCGCCACGTCACCATTGCCCAGCCGGAGCCTCTTCCCCGACGACGTCGTCCACCGCAACAGCTCGACGTCCCTCGTCCACCTCCCCGGATGAGGATCCGTCGTCCATCTCGCCGTCCCGCCGGTTCAGCCGCACCATCCTCCACCTCCAAGGAGCTGCTCCAATGATCGCCTCGTCTATCGCGGCTGCTCCATCCCCACAACGCCGCCTTAACCTCCTCCACCGGAACCGCAGCATCCTCACCGACTCCTCGGACGAAGCCGAGGCCTACTCGGTGCCACCAAAGAGGTTGTACACTCATCGCATCGCACCTTCTCCTTAACTCGACCTCCCGGCACCGACGGTGCTCCATCCCGCACCCCCATGGAGCGGCTACCTTGAAGCCGGCGCCGCGGGCGACATCTCCACGGCGGCTCTCCCCCAGTGCGAGGCCCCTTCGGCGGCGGCGTCCATACCAGCCGGATCTGCTGCTGCTGCTCCGACTCTCGCTTGCTCGCTCGCGCTGCTGCTGCTGCTCCGGCTCTCGCTCGATCGCTCGCTCGCCCAGCAGCAGCAGCTGCTGCTCTCCCCCTCGCCCGTGCTGCTGCGCTGCTCCGATTAAGCCACACTTCAGTCGACTGAATCGACTTTTGGGTCAGTCGATTTTCAGGGGTTGGGGGGGCTCGCCGGAGTTAAGGAAGAACCACCCGCAGCGGGGACGGGGGCTCGCCGGAGAGGTACCCCACTATCTATCTTAGGGTTCAGGGTGGGGGCGGGGGCCTAGAGGGCTGGCCGTGGCGGCGGTGGCGAGTTGTTTCGGGGCGGCGAGGCGGCGCTGGGGCCGGCGGTTCGGCCGGTGGTGGCTGGCGGCTCAGGGGAGTGCAGGTTGAAGATGAACTACAGGCCCTCCCTAAACTACATGTCAAGTGCCTCTCTGCTACCATTGCGTTTAGTTTCGACAGTAGCATTCAGATTCCACAGTAAATTTCAGTTTCGACAGTTAAGTTCAGAGTCAACAGTTTTTACCTCATCTGTTGTAGTCTGGTGGTTTTTGGTGATGTTAATTTTACATCCATTTTACATCATCTATTGGAGATGCAATTAGAATCCCACTTGAGATTGACGATGTTTGTCTTGTGCTGCTTCAGCCTTGACGTCTTACGACTCACCGGAGCTGCTCCAATGACAGAACGATCCATCACAACAGAGCAGTGCCCTGGACGCCATCTATAGATTCCTCAGATCTTCCTCCACACCTCCGACAGCCACCTTTGCCTCAACTACTTCAGCGACCAACCCAATGATGCTGAGGTCGACACGGCTACGGCAAAGAGGTTGTACACTTGTTGCATCACTTATTACTATACATTCACGTCGATCCATTAGGGCTTTTTTGGTTCAACGGAAAAACGTCTATCCGCTGGTTGTTACCATCACTCTAAATTTCTGCATGCTCTCCTTACATAATCTCACCATATTTTTTTCGTATGCATGTCAGATATTGTACACAGTCATGCTGAACATGTAGATAAAAAGAGAAGAGTTTTGCGCGGCAATACAATGTCATGCAGACATCGCTCCATGGTGGGTTCAATGGCAAACCCTCCCCACCCCTCTCCAGATTGTAATCCAGAGGAAGATATCTGTTCTGAGGCGGATTCAGACGCCGCTGACCACTCCTATTTACCCCCAAGGTGTTTGCTCTACCTTGGCATGATGATGTTAGTCATATCATGCATATGTTGCCTTGCAGTGCCTACTTTTGACATCATATATGTCATCTGCTTAGTTTAGACATGTTCTGTAATACCACCTATTTAGTTTCTATATCATATATGGGAATTATGCAGTCTCATGTCTTTTAGCCAGCCATAATATATGTGAAATGTGCAATGCCATCCTGTTTAACCAGGCATCATATATTTGAATGATATCTTGCCCATCCTTTTCTTCATTACATTTCCATTTGTCAACAATGTTTGTACATTAAACTACTCTTCTCGTGAATCAGCCATTTGGGTGGGAGATGGAAAAATCTAGAGAGAAAACAAGGCCTTCAGAGCAGACAGTGCTACCTGTTGAAGCAGATCTCTTGTTGGGTCCCGATAGCTCCTCAGAGATGGATTCAGAGACAGATGACCAGTCCTATTCCCCCACTGAGGTGTATGCTCTAACTTGGCACGGTTATACTGCTCATATCATGCATACGGTGTCTTGCATTGCATAGTTTAGACATCATATACACAATATTCAACACCATGTTCTTAGTTCAGACATCATATCGAATGCCCTCTGTTTAGCATATAAATCACATATGTGAATTAAATGATGCGATCTTGATTAGTTAGATAACATGTAGCTGAATTATGTCATGCGATCCTGTTTAGTTATTCATCATATCTTTGAATTATGTTATGCTATGCTATCCAGTTTAGATAGACATCATATATGTGAAATTATGTCATGCTATCCATTTTAGTTAAACAATATACATGTCAACTATTTCATGCCCTCTTTTTTCCACACTATCTATTGCATCTGTCTCTCATACAATGTCTGTACATTCAACTATGTTTCCTGTTTATCAGCCATTTGAATTGGAGCGGGTGATGCCAGTACCTAGCGGACTAAAAACTCGGTCTTGAAATAAAACAGTGCTACCTCTTGGTGGAGATAGCACCCCGGTTGTACATGCACAAGAACCAGCCCTACCACACATAACCCAAACTCTCGCAGATTGTACCCCTACTGCGATGGACAGAGAACCAGCTTCACCCAATCTAACCCCAACCCCAGCCGATAGTAACCCAGTTCCTGTTGACACAAAACCATCTCCACCACAGAGCTCCCAAACAAGAGCAGTTAGTAAGGCAGCTCCAGTGCCCAAATGGCCTATACTATCACGGCGAACCCCAACTCCACCAGTTAGTACGCCTATTCCTGTGGAGGAAGCACAACCAGCTAGTCGTAGTTTAGCATCTATCGCATTTGATGTTGTTAAATCGTATGTGCGTATCTTCCCATCTTGGAAATATTATACTGAAGATGAAGGAAAATGCCAGTTGTAGGTGTTTTTCCAGGAGATATGTGTAAGTAATGTTATTCATGGCAATTACTTTGCTTCGTCCCATACATCCTACCTCCATGATGGTTATAGTACAGCAAATTTTCCCATTTTTCTCTATAGAGAAGGACCAATTTGGAAACTCAGGATGAGGTAACCTGTGCTAACACCTCTGCTATCTTCAAGAATGCTTGGTGGCAGTATCGGAATTAACTGAAGAAAACGTACTTCACCGGCAAACAAACTCATCAAATTCCCTTACGTTCTCCTGAGACACATTTACTGGACGATGACTGGGAATGCCTTGTTCTGTACTGGTCCCAAACCAAGAATGTGGTAAGGTCTATGAGCTCATTTTCTATTTTAAGTATTATATTCTTGCGTCTTACTATACTCTATTCATGTAGAACAAGTGCCTAAACCTGAAGAACAACTGTTCTAATTTAAGATTCCATTGCTATCATAGTTCAAAAAAGCGCTAGGCGTTAATTGTGCGTTTTGCCACCGCCTTGCGCTTTACTGACCAAAGTGCATGCTTATGCGCAGTTATGCACAGATTATGCATAGTTATGCACAATGCGTTTTGCCAACGCCTAGAGCCTAGGTGCGCTTAAGCGCTCGCTTAGGCGCGCCTTTTTTAACTATGATTGCTTTGCTCTTGTATCACTGTATTTACTCATACAAACTTATTTTTAAATTGAAGGATCCAATCGAAACTCCAATGGCACAGCAGGTATGTTCACGCATGTTTCTTTAACAGGTTTTCTCTTATCAATAGCTCTGTTGATTTCAATTTCAATTGTGTATACAGTTGACTTTCATATCATGCACATTACTAGCATCACAACAGAGCCAATAGTGTTGTTGTACATGTAGACCCGTGGTACCCATCTGAAATCTTGTTGTGCCGTGTAGTTTCCCACGCTTTGTATTCTTTCACTGCTGCTTTGTCTTGAACTGATATGATTTGAACCGTGTCTCTATTTTGATTTGGCAAGACAATGAAGTGACCATAGGACATAGGTATATGTTTGTTTGATGCTTTTATTATGTACTAGTACTTGGCAATAGAAGACTTGGTAGTTTAATCCTGTCCACCTTACTAATGAACTGGTTCACCGAAATGAGTTTCATATACTAGTACATGCTAAACTTGTTATGTGTCTGCTTGTTTCTTCTTTTAGAATGCTGACAGAATATTGGGGAAGAGTGCCTTATTAAGCAATGGTAAAGGAAGTAATGCAGATAAGGTTCAGGATAGTGACACATCCTTGTTGGTCTCCAACAAAGTTGATAAAACAGCTAAGGAAGACTATCTTGAAGACAGCGAGACAACCCCAAAGTCCTGTCTTGGTTTAGTGTTCGAGTTACTAGCCACTACCACTTGCACAAGCTATTCAAACTCACTGTCTGAATCAGTTCAGTTTCTTGTGTCTCAACTACAAGCTGAAAGACATCGATCAGCTGTGCTGCGACAAGAAGCGGAAGGAGTGTGGAAGTCCCTCGAGCATTCAGATGCATACTTTCTGGTGCAACAGCAAGCGTTGGAGGATTTTAGCGCCAAACAGGACAAAGCTAATCAGCTTGCTAAGCTTATTGCCAGCATGGTGGATACCCAGGATAACGTTTCTTGAGCTCTTCTGAAGTTGTTTCAGTTATGCTCTTGTTTTGCTGCCGCGTTTATTTGCACCGGTGGCCAATTTTGACGGCCAGTGTATGTAATGTGCTGCTTTGTTCCCTATATTTGCACTGGTGGCGAACTTTGATGCCCAGTGGATGTAATATGTGTAATAGCGGTAATAGGCTAGCGTTAATTGCTTGCTTATCTATTTCCTTATTGTCTTGTTTAGTTGTTTGCTTGTAGTCACTGCAGTTCTTTTTCTGTTTTTTCTAGTGGCCACAATAGCCTATTTTTGGTAACTAGGCCAAAATAATCATGGCAACATACGGACTATTGTAACCATGGGCCTCCTGTAGGCCGTATGATCCATGGGCCTTCGTCCGGCCATAGGATCCATCGGCCTTCTATATGGGCCTTAGGGTCCATGGGCCTTCTACGGGCCGTAGGGTCCATGGGCCTTCTACGGGCCGTACGATCCATGGGCCTTCTACGGGCCGTACTATCCATGGGCCTCATACGGGCCGTAGGATCCATGGGCCTTCTACGGGCGTGTCATCATTTCGCCAATCATGGGCCGTACTATTCCTGGACCATAACGGGTCGTTAATAGGCCGTATTTGATAACTCTATGAAAACAGCCCAAGGGGTTTTTTTGACATGAAAACGGCCCAACGTATTAACGGTCCGCAAACGGGCCGACTGTAACGACGGGCTGAATTTGGCCCACAAGCAGAAAATGACAATAACGGGCCGTATGTAACCGAATGCTGCAAATGAGCCCAAGAATCAATGGGCCCTGAGAAGGCCGGAAGATAACTTGGGCTGGAAACGGCCCAATGGAATAACGGGCCGTTAATGGGTATAAAGTGATACACTGTTCATTACGGGCCAGTTTCACCACGGGCTGTTAATGGGCCAAGAGTTACAAAGGTCCTCATATGGGCCGAAAGAAGTCATGGGCCACACATGGGCCGGAAGTTAAAATGGGCTGAATCATATTGGATGGCCCAGATGACGCTACTGGGCCTAATTTGGATAGGGCGTAACGGGCCCTGGGTTAGCGGGCTATAAATGGGCTATATGCGAACATGCCGTTAACAGGCTTTCTGTGGGCCGACCCGCCACCATTTGACCAAGTCAAATAGGCCGGCCTTTTCACAGGAATAGGCCTCTGTTGGGCCGTGCCACGTGTCGCCGTATCATAGGTGCCTTCGGTCCAATGAGCGGATGACATCCGTCCCAACGGTGAGCCGACACGTGTTTCCTCCAGCCAATGATGATTTTACACGTGCAAAATCCCCATTGGTCGGGTCTGTTAACGGGTTATCGGATCCAAAACCCGACCCGATAGCTTAACGGCGTTCCGTTACGGTGGATGCCACGTGTCGGTCACCCTTGACGAAAGCACTTCTGTGACTCGCGATTTATCGTCATGAAAGTGGACACTTCCGTGATGATAATTTTGGTAATGTCATGGAACACTTCTACGACAGCATAGGTATGACTATCTTGATTTTGTCATAAAATCGTCATGGATGTACATGCATGACAAAAAACGCGACCTACTGTGACAAACACGTATCATCACGGAAGTGTATTTTTTTTGTAGTGCACATAATTCTTATTTTGAGCACTTCCTTTGGGAACCCATGCGATGTTCCTTTCTTCAAGTTCTTGTGCACTAAGTTTTTGTAATTTCTTCTTTTGCCAATACGATAAGCCGAGCGGGCATCTCGGCTGTGATTCTGTTTTGACCAATGGCAATTCCTTTTTGGCCTTGTGCACTCTCAACTTCTGTTCTTCAGATTTGGCACTTCAACTCTCAATAATTGGTTGCTTTTTCTCCTTTCCTTTAGTAGCCAATGTCAACACTTTAATTGGCTCTTTTTCATTTGAGACCAAATCTGAAGTTGCACTCTTACGACCATCTCTTTTAACACGGTAAACTTGCTTGACCACCTCTTTTTTCTTCATTGAGCTCTGGACCAATTCCTTATGATTGAAACGGTCTTTAACATGTGATTGTTTAAATGTTGATCTTCTCGGAGCGGCATAATATTGGTGAGATGGTCTAAAATAAGATGGAGAATGTGCCCTTGTATCACACCTGTCCCATGATGGATATGGATCTATATGAGCATAGGGAGGCATCCACGGCATTGGCATTGGCGGCCCAAAATAAGGATATGAATATGTTGCATTAAAATTCTCACTTTGCCAATACCAACCCTCATATTTGCGCCTTGGGGGTGATCTTGGTTTCTTTGCATGATTTGGACGATAAGTATTCTTATCTTCACTCTTCTTTTGATATTTATCCAATAGTTCAGCGAAGGTGATTTTTGATCACTTGCGCTTATTTCAGCCTTTGTTTTCTTTTGGTTTGCTTTCGTCGATCATTGGATTTGCGTGCTGCCCCCAGTCCTTGGCGTCTCCATTGTAGCTATGATGGAATTCTCGCCCTCAAGATTATGTTCATTATGCTCTTCAACAACTTCTTTACTTGAAAGCTTGATCTCATCACCTGCAGTTTTTACCTTCTCTTTAAGTGGATCGGCTTGAAGCAGCCGATGCAAAAACTTTCTGCCATCGGGACCAATTAGAATAGACTGGTCATCTCTTGGTGTCTTAACAAATTTCAATCATCCTTTATCAATGTCCGATTTAATTATTTGACGAAACATGCTGCAATCCTCAAAATTATGCTTGGACGGATCATGCAACTTACAATATATTCGTCCTTGGATTGATGGCTTAACATGGTGATCAAGAATTGTAATATAATTATTTTTGAGCAACAAATCAGATATTTGATCACACATGCTTGAATTGAAGGTATACTTCTTGTTTTCTAGCCGATCTTGCTGTGTGAAGGGCTTTGGAGATAAGCAAACGAATGGTTTAGATTTGGAATCTGCCCATTCGGCTATGCATTGTGTTTTCCACTCTATCTCCGATGTCTTTAGATAAGATATTATATTAGCATCAGTTTTCTCAATAGAATTTAACCTTGGCTTTAAATTTCTGAAACGAAGATATTTAGAACATACATGTCTCAGTTGAGACCAAGTGCAAGCCAAGTACGAAATAAGCAAAGCTACCCAACTAGATATGAACTTTAGATAAAGCAACGGGGAAAGCTTTGGTCGTACCAATAAGTCATTATCAGTCTTTATAAATGGCGCAATGGGTTGACCGATACGCTGCATAATAATTTTATTGCTAACAAGTAAATTACCCTTCTTCATTGGTCTTTCAAAATTACTTATGAGAATATTTCTTATAGATGCATCAATAATGAAGTTGCGACCAAATCTGAAAATAGGTAAATTACTCACTATGCATACCTCTTCAAATATGTTGGGAGAGCATGATGGTGGTGTGACTTGAACAATATTTAGCTTCGTCTTTGGATGACTCTCCAACGCCTTTTCATCATCTTTTTCTTTATTCCGTGCATCATTACCTTGAAGATCCTTATCAGCCGAACTTTGTTTGGCTACTTGCTCTTGTCCTTGAGGCTTGTCAATTTCTACGGCACGGAACTCATAGGGCAGGAAGTAGGTTCCATTAACTTCAGAAAAATCAAGCATGGTTGTTTTGCTATGCTTACCATGCCCTTTCTCAATAATACTTGCCTCTTTGGATTTGATGGATTCGGAATATATACTACTTGATTCGGCTTTTTCAACCGAAGCACTTTCAAGTTCTGAATAATCCTTCTTTTCATTGATACTACCAATTGGCAATGCTTCTTTTAGCTGAGCCAATTCTTTTTCCATTTGTTTCTGGCGGCGAGCGGCAAAGTTGGCTTTAAGCTTTTTCTCAATTTCAGCCCACTCCGGATACGATTGCCCCCCGATGTTTTTAGATTCTTTCGGCAATGACACACGGGTGTTGCCGAAATTTTGCAATAGTGTAGGGGGTGTATAATATGATGTAGTACTAGGTGAAGGCATATGCATTGTTGTAAAACCATATTTTTGCTCACCAATTTTATCAATTGGCAAAGATTCATCTTCTTGCAAAACTCTAGCTTTTATTGCGGTATAATCAGGAAATAGCCCTTTTCATGTTGTTCAAGGCAAATAGCACTAATACTCTTATTCTGGGCTAAACTCTTCAATGGAGCCACCACAACCTCATCTTCTACAATATTTGGCACAACCGCTCCTGTAAAATTTACATTTATTCAGCTATGACCAAAAAGGTGTGAAGCCAAATTATGAGCATCTACAGTTGTGTATGGTGCCGAAAAATTACTAACATGAGGTGTAGCATATGACGGTTGAGAGTAACTGGCCGAATAGCTAGTAGTAGCATGGCGAATTCTCTCATTCATCGGCATGGTTGGATTAGTATGTTGCACATTAATTGCTGATGAATAAAAGGGTGAAACACTTTCTTGCATGGCATTGGAAATTCTAACATGAGGTGTTTCAAATTGATTAACCAGACCCATCATGTTGTTCATCGGCATATGGATTTGTGGGGTTGCCGATGCATGAGAGTTGGGATACATATGGTGCATGTTACTAGTATCATAAAAAGTTAAAGCATGTAAGTTACTTTGAATCGGCCTATGCACGTAATTAGATGCAGGATTGAACAAACTAGGGCTGGCCGATAGACTATACTCATTGAACGATCTAGTAATACCATATGAATTATTTGCATCTACATGACGATCTCTTCGTAGCAAGAACGGGCTGGAGACCGTTCAAAGCTTCTTCCCCAGCGGAGTCGCCAAAAAGTGTGTTGACACATGAACACGTCACCGTGTACCCTCGACGCCGGGGGTGATGCACCGCAGCTCACGTCGAAGGAGGTCCGACCGGCAGCGCGATACGCAGGACAGCCGGCAGACACTTTTGTAGACCCGAAGCCCCGCTTACCCGGGAGGGACCCCGTCAGGGCTCGCGGCGGCTATGGGCTGCTCCAGGTCGATTCACTCGCCCCTAGAGCCTCGTGGATCCGCAGCCCTCCGGCATGAAGAACTAGCGAAGAACGAGAAGAAAGATACAAGGGAGAGATAAAAAGTAGATGAAAAAGTAGTAGATGTGTTTGTTCGATTTTGTGTTGTTCAATCGGCCGTCACCCCTTAGGTATATAAGAGGCGGCTGGACTTCCCGTGCAAGGAAAAGGCTTGGATTCACGTCCAAAACCCTAGTCAAATTCGGATTGGTTTTATCCGAACTTTCCAAAACTGTTCAGTCTAACTGGCTGCACCTTGCATGTCTTTTTTGTGGTGGTAAACGACCTTGGATGGAAATAAGTCCAAAAGAAATCTTGACCGTGTCGACGAGACGAACAACTTTCATGTTGAACGTTTTTTCATCAGAGGTCATCTCGAGGGTCAAATCGCTCACGCAAAACAGCTAATTATTCACGCAGCTCATCACACATACCTACATATGTGTCTCGTTTCGGGCGTCATATTTTGCTCATTGGAGGGTCGCGCTGTGCAGGCCCTAACTTTTGCATACGACCTCGGATTGGTTCGATCTTTATGTCAAAATCGATCGTTTCGATGAGACGCACAACTTTAATGTTGAAATTTTCTCCATTTGAAGCAATCTTAATTGGGTTTCTAGCCATTCGTTAATCTGGTGTCGACATGAGCATCTCTGAACTTGTCATAACTTTTACATCCGAGCTCCGTTTTAGACCATCTTCATATTCATCTTGATCTTCTCGAAGAGAGCCATCTCATGGTGAATTTCAATAGTAAATTTGAATTAATCTTGACATAGCTTCAAGCCACTCTTTTAAAACGTGCCACTTTTGAGCGTCAACAGTGTGCATGACATGTGGGCCACCTTAAATGCGGCGAGCACCAAGTTTCTACCACAGCCACACGCGATTTCCACAACGCCGAACGAACCCATGACACCACACATCCCCTGACCTCCGGCTCACCCCTCTCGGCCCCACTGCCCCTCTGCTTTCAGGAGCATTACATGTGGACCAGCCACCTATCGGGTCCACATGTTATTGACTCAAAGGCAGGTGTAGTAAGGCGCTGAAGCTCAGTCCTGAGGGCCCTGAGAGGGAAATGTAACTCCTGCGCCAGGCTAGTGCTACCACTGGACGAACTCATGCCAAACTCGAGATTTGTTTCTTTACCATACATGCACGCAACGATTTAATGGACGTTGCAATCTCAACATGTGATGGGGAGCTCTAAATTTGAATTTGAAACTTATAAAAAGAAAAGATTCAAAACAAATAAACTGGGAGAGAGGGAGTATATCGTAGGATGTGTCCCATACGAAACAAGTCCCCTGGTTTTTCACCGCGAAGATGCGGTTAGAAAGGAGCACAGCGTCTTCGTACTCGTACGGCAACAAATCGGCCGCAGACAGCATGGTCCACCTTTGACCGCCATGTGCAAGGTTCGTGCTATCTTATTCAATCTCACCGTGGTTCCATCGTACCAAGTCATGCGGTGGCCCATTGCATGGATGATCCCAATGTTGGATAAAGGTTCTACGGGAACGGTGTCACCGTTGTAAATGTTGTGCAAATTTATGTTGGTACCCTCCCGTACATATGCAAGCCAATCTCCACTCGCATCGAGCCTAACCTGCGAAACAGTGGGCAGGGGGAGAATTAGGAAATGGACACGGATGTAGTCTTTAGAATGCATTTACTACGTGATCAAACTCATCTTACCTGCTCATCGGAGGAAATCCGAGTGCCCCTCAACGTCGGCATCTCAAGGGGCGTCAACTTGCAACTACGGCCACACCGCACTGGAGAGACCCCCAAGGAAACATCCTCGTGCGTTCCACGGAACATCAAGATGCATTTGTATGAGTAGTTTATCTTGTGAGAGAAAAGGACGAACGAGGGAAGGCCTCTAGAGATAGAGATAGACACTACTACTACCAATGTGCTGGCCCGTGCGTTGCAATGGATCCAAAGTAGTAGAATAATACTTGTTCACGTGCTTGAAATATAAACACTCTAGTTTTGATATACATGTGTCATGTGACGCCCGGATAATTAAGCTACATTAATGCTCTGCTGATGATGCCACGTCATGACTTTACTGTTGCTAATCCTCGCTTGATTCAAATCTTAATTCAATTTCAAATTCAAATCAAAGTCCAAAATTCAAATTTCTCAAACATGAAAACTAAAATGTTGATCATGTGAGAAATATTCAATTCTTATTTACTGTGGTGAACCAACATTTTTTTAGTGTTTTAGTGCACAGAAATATAATAAAACAAAGTGCAGAAAATAAATAAATAGAAAAGGCCTCCCCTCCCCCGTGGGCCTCGACCCACACCCAACCAGCCCACCCCGCGCCTCCCTGGCCTAGATGGCCCAACCCCCCACTACTAACCCCCCCTCTGGCAACTAACCCTAGCCCGATCCACCACCCCCGCACGATCCCCTCGAGCCCCCACCTCTCCTCTCTTCCCTCCCGATCGGATCTGGATCGAGGTGGTTGGCCCCGACACCGGCGACGCCCTCCCCGTTGCCCCCTCCGTACCTCGGCAGCCCCGAGCCGGCCCCGACGCCCGTCCGCACCGCCCCATCCCCTCCGCCCCCGATCTGGAACTCGGGCTCGGCCCTGACGCCACCGCCGCGCGGAGCTCGCCGTCGTCCGCCCCGTCCTCTCCCTCGCCAGACCGCGTCGTCCCCGCCTCTTCCCGCGACTACGGCCCTCCGCGAGCATGCGTTTGCACCACTACAGGGCTGGTGAGCCCCTCTGTCGATCCCCCTCCTCCTTCTCGTGGATCCGTCGCCGTTGACGCCGTACGTCGCCGTGGCCGAGCTCACTGGAGCTCGCACTCACCGCATCCGCCCGCGCCCATGGGCGCGCTCCCGCATGCTCCGGCCGCCCCGGTCGTCTGCCACGCGCGCGTCGCCCTCCGCTGGCTCCGCCCGTTGCCGTCTGACCCTGCCCCACCTGCTCTTGGCCATGGTCGCCGGAGCCTCCTACTTCCGTGCGCAACCAGCCACCCGTGGCCGCCGTGGGCCTCTGTCCGGTGAGGCCCCAGCCGGTTCGGTTCAGAGGGGGCTAAACAAGTTTAGTGCTGACCACCCCTAACCACTCAATGACATGTGGGCCCTGCTAGTTTTATTAACCGGTCAACTGTTTTAATTAAAGTTAAATAATCCCCTGAGACACTAACACACAGGCCCCACTACTAACTAACGTGTTTTAAAAACAATCTGTTAAAGGAATGACTCCATGACATGCAGGCCCCACCTGCTAGTTTGACCCAGTCAACAGTCAAACTAGTTGACTGCTGACTGGACGTTGACTTGGTCAGCTGCTGACTCAGTAGTGTGGCCCCACTGTCAGCCACACTTTCACATCTCTGGGTACACTCTCTGTGTACCCATAGCATTTACACTTAATATATTTACGAATTATTAATAAATCCAGAAATTGTTTTAAACTTCGGAAAATCATATAAATTAATCTGTAACTCGGATGAAAAAGTTTTCTACATGAAAGTTGCTCAGAACGACGAGACGAATCCGAATACGTGATCCGTTCGTCTGCCACATGCACCTAACTACCTGAACATGCAACTTTTCCCCTCCGTTTCATCTGTCCGAAAATGCTAAACCTGGGGAAACATTCCCGGATGTTATCCCCCTTCGCCGGTAACGTGTAGCACCGGGTTAGAACACGTCTAGCTCTGACTGTTGTCCTGTTATGCTCTTGCTTGCTATGTATTTACTGTTTCTCCCCCCTCTTCTCTCCGGTAGACCCCGAGACTGCCGCTGATGCCGCTGTGATCAACTACGTCGACAATGACCCCTTGTTCTTGTCTGAGCAACCTGGCAAGCCCCCCCTTTGATCATCCCGATATCGCCCATTCCATTCTCTCATGCTTGCATTAGATTTTGCTACTGTTATTGTTTGCTCCTATTCTGATGCATAGCCTGCTTTTGTACCTGCTAATGTTACCTACCTGCTTCTCCTAAACTGCTTAGTATAGGTTGGTTAGTGATCCATCAGTGACCCCCACTTGTCCTTGTTGCCCCGGCTTCATCGACGACGACTCAATCTACGTGATCGACGACCAGAGCCCGACACCTCACATCACATCACGCCCCTTTTGTTGCTCGACTCTGCAGAGCACTATCGAGTGCCGAGGGTGATCCCTCATAACGCACTCCCGATGATAATTCTGTAGTGTAGTTATTCGGTCATGGTCATCGAGGGTGATTTCCTCTTTCCCCATTCCCGATACGGCTCTGTCGTTCAACACCTCAAGTGTGAACCTCGAGGGTGGTCCCTCTTACGTTCACCTTGATGATTACATCGAGTGGAATCCTCCGAGGGTGATTCCTTGGGTTTTCCCCTTGATGTTTGGACACACGGTTACCTTGACATTACTGGAGACCTTGGTGAAAGTCGGCCGGGCCCGGAGAGCACCCGCAAGATGGTTACGAGGCACAGCCGGGAAGTCAGGCAGTCCTCGAGTGGGCTGGGCTTGCCCTTGTCGTATTTCCTCGAGACGGGGCGACGGGGTCACATTATCGTGAGTCTCTGCTCGTCTCCGCGAGCCCCCAATGCACTAACAGGTTTGGGTATTTGTTCTGAGTTGGCCTTTGGCCTTTACGCACTAACCACCACGCGAGAATAGATATGGGCCTCGACGTCATGGTATCAGCCGAAGCTTTGTTAGATGTACAGTTCAGCATTGTGGCATGGTCGGATCGTGCCATCCACTACACGGGTGGTGCTGGTATCCACCCTGCACACAACGGCCCGGAGTGCAACGGGCGATGGGCCCAGACCCCGGAGTGCTTAGGATGTAGACCGGCGGGGACCTCTCTGCTAAGCCTAGGTAGGGCTGCGACGTGTTGATCTTCCGAGGCCGGGCATTGACCCCAGAAAGGTGTGTCCGGCCAGAGTGATCGAGCGTGTTGGGTAACGTGCGCACCCCTGCAGGGAAGATATATATATATTCAATTACCGTGTCCACGGTAATGGACGTTCAGACTTGTATCCTGATCTTATACAACTAGAAATGGATACTTGATATGTGATGGATATGTGGCCCCGGGATTGCTTTCTCGTAGGGAGTCGAGGAAGGATCTCTGGGCGTTGATGCTACAACATGTTTGATAAATATAAATTGCTATTCTTTACTCTTCTACGTGCTGCAAGACGCTTGGAGCTGCTTGAAGATGCTAGTCTTTGATAGGCTAGGCCTTCCCTCTATTCTGGCATTCTGCAGTTCAGTCCACAGATACAGCCCTTCCATTTGATACCAATGCATACTTAGTATAGATATGGTGCTTGCGAGTACTTTGGATGAGTACTCACGGTTGCTTTGCTACCCCTTTTCCCCCTTCTTCCTTCTTTCCGGCTGTCGCAACCAGATGGTGGATCCTTGGAGCCAGATGCCACCGCCAACGGATTCTGCTACATGGAGACCGCTGACGACCAGGAGTAGTTACACTACAAAAAAAGACATATCCGTGACATTTTGGGCCGAACATTTTTTTCTGTCATACATATGACACTTCTATGACGATAATTGTGACAAAACCCGGTATCATCATAGATGTGGTGGGCTCCTACTTCTATGACAAAAAATCATGACAGAAAATGGGCTTTTCGTCCTGGGCGGGCCGGAGTCGCAGCTACATGACATTCTTTGGGCCGTCCATGATGGAAAAAACCATGGTAGAAGCGAGGGCGAGGAAAATTTCGGGGAGTTCCCGGTTACGGTGGGAGGTCGGGGGCCGAGCGATGCGCGTTTCTCTTGTACACGTACGCGCGTGTGTGCGAGGCGTTGGCTCTAGCTGAACACGAGCGAGGCGTTGGGCCCTAACTAAACCCGAGCGATTGCACTGCAGGCTGCGCGTTACTCAACCCGAGTGATCGATGGCTGTTAACTGAACCCGATCGAGCGATTCCTTTGCTACTGCTGCTAACTGAAGCCGATCGATGCTGCCTCTGGATGAACAGTGAGCGTTGCTGGGGGGGGTTTGGATGAACAGTTCCCGGTGGGGGTGGATGAACATGACCCCATGGTGTTGCCTCTGGATGAACAGGACCCCGATCGATCGAGCCGGTTGGGGCTGGATGAACAGGACCCCGTGGAGGGCAGGATGAACAGGACCACCCCGTGGAGGGCAGGATGAACAGTAGACAGTGGAGGGATGGATGAACAGTAGCCCGTGGAGGGGTGGTTGAACAGGAGCCCGTGGAGAGGGCTGGTTGAACAGTAGCCGGTGGAGTAGCGCGTGGTGGAGGTTGGATGAACAGGAGCCCGTGGATGAACAGTCGCAGGTGGAGGCTGGAGGAGGTCGACGGTCGATGAACAGTAGCCCGTGGAGGCTGGAGGGGGTCGACGGTGGAGATGAACAGTATCCCGTGGAGTCCCGTTTTGCGGTACGCCACACCCCTCCCGATGAACAAGACCCCCGTTTCGACCGTAGCGCTCCAACACAAGTCCGTTTCCTCCGTTTTGTGGTACGCCACACCCCTCCCGATCAACAGGACCCCCGTTTCGACCGTAGGAGGTCCGTTTCCTCCGTTTTGCGGTACGCCAGACCCCTCCCGATGAACAGGATCCCGTTTCAAACGTGGCCGGTCGAACACAAGGCCGTTTCCTCCGTTCTGCGGTACGCCAGGCCTCGTTTCCATCGGCTGTTCCGTCCAAGCCCTCCCGATGAACACGACGACGCATTTCGTTCCGACCCAGCCGGTTGGCTCCCCATGAACACGACGACGACGCTGTTTCTCCGTTCCGACCCAGCCATGTACACAAGCCCTGGCCGTACGTATGCGCGAGTAGGCGTTCGAGACCCTGCCCGTATGTACGTATGTGGCTGTATTTTCTTTCTTGCACACTGGCCGCTATACGTACGTGTACATGCTACGTGCGCGCCTCTACTACGACACGTGCGCGCCTCTACATCCACCAGTATATATGTACGTACAAGTTCGCGACTAGAATGACAACGCTACGTACGCTTCGACCAGGTGGGTCCCGACTGTCAAGCACTTCCTTGCCTGCGAAGATGTAGCTGGTGGGTCCCAGCTGTCAGGGGGGCGAATCGTTTTTTGCCCGGACGCACTTCCTTGCGTGCGAAGATGTAGCTGGTGGGTCCCAGCAGTCAGGGGGAAATGTTTTTTTCGTGAAATACAGTGGCCCGTCCAGTGGGTCCCAGCTGTCAGGTGGACGAATCATTATTTTCCGTGTAATAAGGAGGCACTTCCTTGCTGCGGCCGTGGACCCAGCTATCAGCCTCTCCATGTACAGTCCACATCCGATGGAAGTCGTTCCTTGACCACGTTGACCACGCCGCGCCGAGAGCACCAGGGCGGTGGACGACGGCGAGGCCGAGGAAGGGGACGACGGGGAGCCGGGGAAGACGCGGCAGTGGAAGCCCGCGCGGAGAGGAGTACGAGGGTTCACTGGTTCGGCTGCGGTGTGAGGCTGCCGTCGCCACAGGGCCTGGCCAGCGGTGGGAATAGTAGGGGGCGGTGAGGCCTCCGCGGCAGCACAGCCGGCCACGGGAGGCAGGAGCATGCGGCACGACCGGCACTGCTTTAGGCGGCTAGAGCAAGAAGACCAGAGGTTGAAGAAGCACTACGGCCGTTGGATGGACATCGTACGGTCACTGGAGCTAGAATCGTTCATATTGACTAAAGTTGACAAAGGCCCCCGTCCCAGTCAACTTAGTAGGCCCACAAGTCAGCCTCCCACCATGGTGGGTCCCAGCTAGCAGGGGGAGTATTCATTTTTGTGTGCGTAATAATGAGGCACTTCCTTGCGTGCGAAGATATAGTTGGTGGGTCCGAGCTATCAGCGGCGGTAACTTTTTTTCGTGAAATACAGAGGCCCTTTCGGTGGGTCGCTGATGTCAGGTGGAGGAATCATTATTTTGCGCGTAATAAGGAGGCATTTCCTTGCGTGCGGCCGTGGACCCAGCCGTCGGCCTCTCCACGTACAGTCCACTTCAGATGCATGTCGGTCGTTGACCACGTTGACCAGGCCGCGCCGAGAGCACTAGGGCGGTGGACGACGGCGAGGCCTAGGAAGGGAACGACACGAAGGCAGGGAAGACTCGGCAGTTGTTTCCCACGCGGAGGGGAGTACGACTGTACGAGGGTTTACTGGTTCATCTGCCGTCGCTGGAGAATAACAGCAGGTGTGGGTGAGTATAGGGATGGCTAGGCCAGCGATTTGAGTACGGTGGGGCGGTGAGGCCTGCGCGGCAGCAGAGCCGGCCGCAGGGAGGAGGGAGCAGACAGTCCCGCTGAAGCTTGTTTGAGCGGCTGGAGCAGGAAGAGCAGAGATTGAAGAAGCACGACGGCCGACGGATGGACATCCAACAGTCACTGCTTGTGCGTCAACCTTTTTTTAGGAAAGCCTCAAATCTGTGGAAAACAGCATACAGCCCATCTGCCATTATTTCTAATAATTTACAGCCCATTTGCTAATTATTAAGGTTTTTTTGGAGCCCATATTCTTTTTGTTAGCATTACAGCCCAAATTGTGGCCACGGTTAAAAAATTATGCGAAATTTTGCATATTTCGGTGCGGTCCGAACTATTTTTAATCCCAAAATTTCGACTCACATTCGAACTGATTTTAAAAATAAATGTATATCAATATAAAATCCAACAAATTCTCCACGCATAAAAATTAATGTAATTTAAAATCTCGAAATGAAAAAAAAGATATTTGAAAGTAATTGCCGGTTTGATGTGTTTTAAAAATGTACAACTCATTTCTCATTGCTGATGGGCCATTTTCTCGGCCAGCCGAATGAAAGTTCTCCTCGTCTTGAAAGATTTGCAGCCCAACAGGCCTGACAAAGCGACTTACTTGGCAAATTACAAAAAAACTGGGCTGTGGCTGTGTACCCAGCTGTCAGCCTCTCCACGTACAGTACTCTTCCGATGGAATGTCGTTGACCACGTTGACCACGCCGCGCCGAGAGCACCAAGGCGGTGGACGACGGCGAGGCCTAGGAACGGGACGACGCGGAGCCGGGGAAGACGCGGCAGTGGATGCCCACGCGGAGAGGAGTACGAGGGTTCACTGGTTTGGCTGCGGTGTGAGGCTGCCGTTGCCGCAGGGCCTGGCTAGCGGTGGGAGTAGTAGGGGGCGATGAGGCCTCAACGGCAGCATAGCCGGCCACTGGAGGCAGGAGCAGGCAGTCTCCCCGGCGCTGGTTTGGGCGGCTGGTGCAAGAAGAGTAGCGATTGAAGAAGCAGCAGGACCGTTCAATTCAAATCCAACGGTTACTGCTGCTAGAATTGTTTGTTGACTAAGTTGACAAGCCCTGCGTACGCGTCAACTTAGTAGGCCCACAGGTCAGCCTCCCAACCGGTGCGCCCCAGATGTCAGTGGGAGGAATCATTTTTTTCGTGTAATAAGGAGGCAGTTGATTACGTGCGCCAGGCTAGCGGAGGGAGTAGGGTGGGCCGGGGAAGCCTGCGCGGCATCACAGCGGGCCACAAGAGGAGGGAGCAGGCAGTCCCGCTGGCGCTAGTTTAGGCGGCTGGAGCAGGAAGATCAGAGATTGAAGAAGCACGTCGGCCGTTGGATGGACATCCAACAGTCACTGCTGCTAGAATCGTGTGTTCACTGACAAAGCCTTGCGTAAACAAGTCAGCCTCGAAATCTGTGGCGTCTACAGCCCATTTGCTATTATTTTTATAATTTTTACTCATTTTCTAATTCATATGGAATTTATTGCAGCCCGTTTTCCATTTTTAGAATTGCTGGCCATTTTCTGGTCAGCACCAGGGTCAAAAAATTAACTAAATATGTGGGAAATTTTGAAAATTCGCAAATTTTTGCTGGGGAAAGAAATATTCTTAATCCAAAAATTAATAGCCACACTAAAACAAATTTAAAAATAAATTAGTACTATGTCATGTTAAATCCAATGAAATACGTATAAGATATCAGTGAAGAACAAAAACAAAAAAAAGAAACTTATATCCCATTTGCTATAATTTTTTTGGAATTTTCAACCCCTTTTGATATTACTTTTAACAGACATTGACCATACTCTCAAGCCAGGCCGGAATGCATCCCTCCTCGTCTTGAAAGATTTGTAGCCCAGTAATTCAGAGAAAACAAATAGGCCTAGCTTGGGTATTCTTCAAAAAGAAATACTGGGCTACCTATTTTCCCAAAGAACTAGTGCATGAGCATTTAGCATTATTTATTTATTTACTTATTTATGTTTAGGGGACCGTGAGCATGTACCTGGGCCGGATTCATGTGAGAGCCTCCCTTCCAGTTAATTATGGGCTTCTCTATTGGGCCTTCATTAGTGGGCTGCATGTTATCAACAAGTGGAAAATGTGTTCCGTACGAAAAATAGTATGCGCTACATACGGTACGGGGCACTAAAGGATCGAACCGTGCAACGACTTCCAAAACATTGCGTTTGTCGTTCTAACAACACATTTATTCAACCAACAGATGAAATATACTACTGATTGTACATTGAAAACAGCAGCAGCAGCAACCAGGGCTGGGGGTGCAACAGAAGCAGTAAGCAGGCCAGAAGAGTGAAGACGCAGCTCTATCTTCCAAACCAAACATCAGCCATCATTACAAAAGGGCTACCAAAAAAGAACAAGTGTATGCATCAAACTAAATAAAGATCCTACTACACCAAGTGTACGCATCTAACTAACTGGCTCAGTTAGACGTTACTATTTATTAAGCTGTGGAGATTGGTTGACGGCTTCAACCAGATGGGTGCCTGACGGGGGAAACTCCAGCCAGCAGGTCGAAGTCTGATACTTGCGACCCTCTCTCCTACTTTGGGCTGCAGAGCGTGGCGGCACATATCAGGGTATGGTGCATGCAGAGACGCATGGTACGCTGTGTACACACAGTTTTGCCTGATGAACGAAACCGCGCTGCAATCATGATCCTTGCCGTCAGTTATCTCCTGGTTAATTGGATAATTCAGTCCGACAAACAGAGAGCGTGTACCAAGGCTACTTAGCAGCCTCCAGTCAAAAATTCCTGAAGGCCCAGAGAAGCTGGGATCCTGCTCAAAGACCTTGCAGTGACTGTGATTGTATTCCGCGAAACAACACGTCCGGTATGTGCGAACGATCATCAATCTTTCACGGTCGTCTAATCGAGCCAGGAACCACTTGCAACCGCCATGCCGCTTTTCTTTGAAAGGTTCTGGGATTAGGAAGGGTAGGGACACCAGGCGGCCTACAACAGCATATCAAGTTGGAGTCAAATAAAAAAGGGCTCTTGATTTAGTCAATCTTAAGAATAGCATGTTATGAGCATGAATATTTTTTCAGCAAATGTTGACAGTAATATAAGCAAGCCATCATGATATCATAGGAAAGTAACATACTGCTGTAACAACCATTTGTAGTGATGACTGGAGTAGGCCAGCAATACGTCCAGCCATAGAAGGAGTCGACAGCGTAAATGAAGCCCTTGTGTTCAATGGCATCAGAGAACCATGGAGGATGTATGATCCTGCGATGGACGTGCAGATTTATCCACTTACCGCAGTGACCTGTCAGATAGGCGAGACCGCGGTTGAAGAACGCAATTAGCCTGAAGTCTTTATAATTCGCAGATCTTGTGGGCACTTGGCAGATTACAACCTTGAGCAAATCAAACTTGGTATCATGTTGGCTACTGTAAGATTCCGAGTATTCTGGGCCGCGGTGCCAAAGCAGTGCAGTGTTAATCGAAGGAAGGGGGATCAATCGCCGGGTGTAGACCTCCACGAGCATCCAGCTGCCGCGACCGTCGACGAGCACCATCCAAGACGTGTTCATGCCGACCCAGTACATACCGTTAATGTAGTTGAGGCTGACGGGGATCGGATCGCAGTCAAGGGGGTTGATGCTCGCCACCCTACGATCGTTATGCTGCGTGACACGCCGTTTCTGAAGATCAGGCGGCATCAGCAAGCAAGGAGCTGGCTTAAAAAGCTCCGGCCTGAGGGCTTTGAGTAAACGGTACAGCCCCGACGAGCACGCGGCGAGCGGCATGGTACTGAGATTGTCCACACGCGAAACAATGAGCTTGATTACCTCTGTGGGGAGCGAATTCCAGCCACTCTTTCGGCGGACGCTGCTCGGTTCTGCCATTGTTAGCGGGGATGGAAGATTGGACGAGATTATGTGCGGACAAAGATGGAGAAGCGAATATGTGCTGCGGGAAGTGGACAGGTGATGATGACTACAGCACGCCGCTTGACTTACGAGACACATACCAGCAGCGTAGGGTCATGTCGATGCCAGACAACTTGCTTGAGTGATCACAGTACTGGTACTCCCTACAGTGCTATGCCCTAACTTGCTTGAGTAGAGTAGTAGAGTAGGACTCTGCTCTACTACTAGCACCGGAGGAGTAGTATATTCTAATCTAAAATAGTTACAAACTTCAATGCCCGAGCGTGGAACGACTACGAACCGTGCTCAAAGACCGTGTCTACGTGGTGTTTGGACATGGGCGACAACCTCAACGCCAACGGTGCTGCTCCCGTTGCACCGTATGTGTTTCTGTCCTTCCTGTTCGAAATCGTGGTAGAATTCATGTTTCTACTCTGTATCCTACTACTATGCTAGTCCACATGATTAGTTTCATCTCTGTTATAGCCGTCATGATTTATTTTGTGCTTATTCGGATTAAATCTCGTAGTAACTTGCTCATATATTCAACTGGCGCAACGTCCCCTACAGCCACTCCCGTTTCATGGACGGCCTGGTCGATGCCTCCAAGGAGCCCTTCGTCCACTGCTATGAGTGCCCGATGCCGTTTTGTGGCTCGCCGGCGGACATGGTGCATCGCCTCACGGATGCGTGCAGCGGTCACTGCTGGCCCTTGGCGGAGAACATCAAGTACGAGACGTGCTACCCGTTCACCATGCCGGAGTCGCTGGAGGATCACCGCCGCCTGCTAGTCTCGGAGGAGGACGGCAGCGTCTTCCTCTTGATCGTGGGCAGGAGTAATCCCATGTGTAAAAACTAATGATATCTTGAGAATTTTATCGGAAAATAGTATGTCGACCATTTCATCGAAAAAATGATATGTCGAGAAAGATGATAGAGGTGAGGAGGAGTGGGGCGTGGTGGTGACTGGTGGTCGGACTGGGCGGAGGCATGGGGATGGACGGCGCCGGCAGCGGCCACCATGCCAGATTGTTCCAGAGACTTCCTTTTGTAGTGGAGTAGGACTCTGCTCTACTACTAGCACCGGAGGAGTAGTATGTTCTAATCTAAAATAGTTACAAACTTCAATGCCCGAGCGTGGAACGACTACGAACCGCCATCGGTGCTAACTCCAATCCTGCAAGTCATGTATTTGTTTCTTTTTAACTTTCTGTACGAATCTGTAGCCAGCCTGCAAGTCATGTACACTGTACTGACAGTGGAACCCACATAGTACTTAGAATACAAGATTAAGGATGCAATTAACTTTTTATAGAGGGAGAATCATACACGCAATTAACTCAAATGGATTGGACGTGACTCTATTATTCTCCAACGGCAACCGGCAAATTTCCTCCCGCGGGCCGGAGTAGGTTTCTCGGTTTGCATGCGGGTTTAACGGAGGGGTTTGATGGAGGCGAGGAGGCGTGTTCAGCCGGGCGTGCAGTTGACGGCGCAGTACTATTCGATTTGACAACTACAACTAGTATATTATAAAAAACAAAGAAGAGTAGTAGAGATAGAGATAAGAATAGAGACTAGGGAGGAGCACCATCTACTGCTTCGTGGGCTACTCCTGCGCTCCATTCGGCGGCCGCAACGTCCCCTACAGCCACTCCCTCCTGCGCTCCATTCGGCGGGCGCTGTTGAAATTTGGGGAGCGCACTCTCGCGACTGCTAGCAGCGACGACTTCACCGACGACGACTTCTTCCCCGACCTCGGCAACCTCTTCCTCAACGACATGGGCGACAACCTCAACGCCAATGGTGCTGCTCCCGTTGCACCGTATGTGTTTCTGTCCTTCCTGTTCGAAATCGTGGTAGAATTCATGTTTCTAGTCTGTGTCCTAGATTCGATCTGTTCATCTACTATGCTAGTCCGCATGATTAGTTTAATCTCTGTTATAGCCGTCATGATTTATTTTGTGCTTATTCGGACTAAATCTCGTAGTAACTTGCTCATATATTCAACTGGCGGAACGTCCCCTACAGCCACTCCCGTTTCATGGACGGCCTGGTCGATGCCTCCAAGGAGCCCTTCGTCTACTGCTATGAGTGCCCGGTGCCGTTTTGGGGCTCGCCGGCGGACATCGTGCATCACCTGACGCAGGCGTGCGGCAATCACTACTGGCCCTTGGCGAAGAACATCAAGTACGAGACGTGCTACCCGTTCACCGTGCCGGAGTCGCTGGAGGATCAGCGCCGCCTGCTAGTCTCGGAGGAGGACGGCAGCGTCTTCCTCTTGATCGTGGCCACCGGCGAGGCCCGCGCAGGCCGCCGCCACATCTCTGTAGTGTGCGTCAGGGGCGATGCCGCTGACGCTGACACTGACACGAGGCCGATGTACGCGTGCGTGCTCACTATTACTACCCCTCGGAGGTACGTGGGCGGCGACACTGGCTACGTCAAGCTGACTTGGACTCTGCCGAGCTGGGACCTTCCCGCCGATGTGGACATGGAAGACGCATGGTATTATTTGACCCCCAACAATGTGCACGGGGACTCCAAGGAGGTTCACCTGGACATCTGCATTATCAAGTTAAATGTTGATCATTAGTCTTCGCTCAATGTAATCCGCTGTCTAAGCATGTGGAGACTTCCATGCATGATCTTGCTCTATTGGAGTATCGCGCATGAATAAAAGTGTATCCGTTTATGGTTTAGTCTAGAATCTTCCATGTATGAATTTTTACTACAGTACTGGTGAAAGACTTACGATGAACCATTTCTTACATCTCCTCTGCCCGCTTGCAAGTCATCCTGATTTAATCCCTCCGTCTAGGTGTATAAGGGCATGGTTAATATTACTTAATAGTATAGCCAACTGTTGACTATAAGAAAGTGCCATGTCATCTGTAGCCAACATGTATAACAATCGATACTCAAAAACTAATTCTTAAAGATCATTTCTTGCAAAGCACAATAAGTGTTATTTCTTCACAAGTTTTGGATGCAGGTTGAACAGTTGAACGCTTTTGTTTGCAAAAGATACCTTTTTATCTATTTCACCCGGATGTTTGTGAGCTCTAGAGATGAAATAATATCCGAAGAAACCTATCGATACCCGTTACACATGAGATGACCCCCACATCCTTTGTCAAAATAAACAACTCCCCGATCAATGCATTTCACTCTTCGGTGCAACGCACGGGCACCTTACTACTATAGATTAGTACGACCAAAAATTGAACTAACATTATATATAGTACGATAAATGCTGATGCATGTCACCTAAAATTATATCATTCAAAACTATGTTCAAATACGAATCCAACGATATAGTTTTTGTTGACATGCACTAACATTTTGTCAGTTAAATCTTCAGTCAAATTCAATGGGGGACTAATAAACCACGACCGATGTAGTACAAGTGTAGAGGGCGGCGCTGCACGGGAGTCTCACCTCTCACCCCGCTCGTGGCGCGGCAGTAAAGCCGTCATATCACAAAACCCAACCACTCCCAGTAATAAGTGGCCTGGTAAAATAAACGGACAAGCAACCATCACATCCCTCCGTCTTTTTTGCATTTCATCTCTCTGCATTTACTTTCTCCGGTTCATCTCGCACACTCGATCCCTAGCTACTACTCCTAGGGCCAGTTCTTTTGGCGGCTTCCCCAGCTTTTCCCACAAGACTAGTCACAGTGGAGAGTAACAATAAGGCGCCTCACTCATTTATTTGGGCTTCTAAACTACTACTCCGTCCTGGTTTATTCCTCACCATTGTAATTTGTGCTAAATTTTGACCAAAGATTTAACTGGTTTATTCCTCACCATTGTAATCCCTCCGTCTAGGTGTGTAAGTCATCTTACGAAAACCAAATAATCCCAAAACACTTAGGCGCGGTGCATTAACTTCTACCTCGTTTCTTGTTTCTTGACATATCAACCAATAAGAGATAAAGAGTGTGCATGCTTTTAATGACTTGAGATATCAAACACGACATGCAGTGGTTAGTTCATTGCATGCAATACTATTAATTAGCAAATAAACATTAACGTTTCTCGTTTTCTCCTCCTCCTTGGTCACGGTGCACAGCCTAAGATGACTTACTCACCTAGACGGATGGAGTAGTGCATGTGACATGCACTAACATTTCATTAGTTAAATTTATGATCAAAATTTGACACAGATTACAATGGGGACCAATAAACCAGGACGGAGGTAGTAGTTAGAGCATGGTTAATAGTATAGCCAGCTGCTGGCTATAAGCCAGTGCCATGTCATCTACAGCCCATCTTATAGCCAACATGTACAATAATAGATCAAAAGAGTGTACTACTTTTTTATTATGTGGCCCACTTCTCATTCTCACAAAGTGCCTAGGAGCACGTGCTAGAGCTGGCTCTTCACGAAGAGCCCGCTTACCTTCTCTCTCCTCTTCTCTTTCCTCCAACTAAGCAGAAATATACTAGTTTATTTCTTATAGCCCGCTGACTCAGCTCTATTGTACTTGCTCTTATGGGATTACTAATCTAGAAGCCTAAAAGAACTGGCCCCTGGTACTCCTACTAGTAGTAGTACTCAAGTTGGAATTCCAATTGCACGGCACAACTTGTTAGGCAAAAAATTCGATACAGGGTGTAGGAAGCGGTTTGGGAATTTGCATGCCTTTCCAACCAGTGAGATACTCCGTACAAAGTACGACAGAGAAATAACCACAGAGAAGGAAGCTAAAAGTAAACAATCAAACGAGCATTTTTGCATTTGTTTTGCATTGAATCGTTTCACAAGCTTGACTAGTGCTGTTTTTCTACTTTTACAAAAACCGCATCGTAATGTTAAAACGTGCATTTGCACGTACATAAGTAATAGTAGTACTCCCTCCGTCTAGGTGTATAAGTCTTCCCTCCTTCTTGGTCACGGTGCACAACCAAAGATGACTTATTGACCTGGACGGAGGGAGTAGCACAGTCTGCAAGCATATATCGAGAGAGACGTGTAGTGCGATAGTATATAGTAAAGTTTGTGCTATATGCACGTACTTGCAAAATGCGTACGAATACACAAGGTTTCCAAACTTTCCCTTTTACATACTTAATTAAGGACGCTAAAAATTCCTGAACGTTCGGGATTTATCATTTGCGTCCCAAAACTAATGAGATCGCCTTACGAAACAAAAATTATACTCCTCCTAAAAGCCACGGCGCTCGCAGGAGCGCTTGCGGCGCGCCACGAGTGCCCTGGTGCGCGGCCGTTTCCCAGCGCGCCGACACAACGCCTCTTCCTCAGCCTCGCAACTCGCGAGGTGCTGATTGGCGGCTTGCCGGCGGGCGAGCGCGATCTCACCGGTGTGGTGATCCGGCGCCAACAGGTACTCCTCCTCGCTGGAAGCGTGCACCCGGTCCACGTACCGCCAAGCGTAGATGAGGCGCTTGGGCCCGACTGCACTCAGGGCGTCGGCACGGGCGTCCTCCGCCACCCTCACGGCCCTCGCACGAGCCTTCTGCCAAAGAGCCAATTGCCTGACTCTCTCGGACGCGACATAGGCCTCCCAGGCAGCTTGTTCCGCGGTGCGCTTCTCTTCCTCGGCCTTCTTCTCCGCCTCTATTTTGGCGCGCTCTGCTGGAGGCAAAGCCTCCCACAAGGCGACATCCATTTCTTTCCAAAGCTCCTCAAGGCTGGGGGGCTCGGCGGGCGGCGCGGCGTTCTCCTCGTAGCGGGGAGCCGACGCGTCCTCCGGCGCGCGTGCTGGCGAGATTGGGAACGCCGACGCGTCCACCTCGACGCGTCGCGGCGAGGAGCGGAACACCGACGCGTCCTCCTCGACTAGTGGCGGCGAGGAACGGAACGGCGACGCGTCGCGTCGCGGCGAGGAGCGGAACGCCGACGCGTCCTCCTCGACTAGTGGCGGCGAGGAACGGAACGGCGACGCGTCGCGTAGCGGCGAGGAGCGGAACACCGACGCGTCCTCCTCGACTAGTGGCGGCGAGGAACGGAACGGCGACGCGTGACCGTCCGCGCGGTGCAGCGAGGGGCTCCTAGGGCTTGGGAGGGGCGATGCCATGGTGGTCGACGTGAGAGGGAGGGGGAGGAGATAGCGATGAACGTGAACGTGAGGGGGAGGAGATAGCGATGTCGTGGGAGGCGCAGTATTTATAGCGAGCAATGGCACACCTACGTAAGATATGGACTGAGCTGCACTGACTTAACTGCAGGTCCAGTTGCGTCACTGACATGTGGGCCAGACCCCTGTTGGGCCCATATGTCAGTGACCCAATGCACCTGCAGTTAAGTAACAGCTACGTGGGCATATTTGTTGGAGTAAATTACGGGGGAGCGAAGGGGTGGAAATATTGCTGGTCACAACGGATTGGACGAGCGTGGGGGGAGGAGAGTCATGCATGCAGATTTTTTCACACGGGGTGGAGTGGTGGGACCGCCGGAGGGAGAAGGAGAGTTTGGCAGGCATATTGTTTCCACACATGGAGAGGAAAAGATTTGGAGACGAACGGGCTTCCTGCAGGTATGGGGAACGGTGCATAATAAGTCATCTTGCATGCCGGGCTAGGTATAGTCTCAAGTCATTAAAAACATACACGCCCCACACATGTTCATATTTCAAGGTGCACTAAATTATTGCATGCGATGATTAAGGCTGGCCATAATGGTGGTATCTTAGCTGGTATCATGCACACGGGAATAGCAAACATGCTGATGTGGCAAAGAATTAAAGAAGAGAGGGGGGTTAGAGTAACTAGTGTTCATGCATGCATTGGTAAACACATTTTTTTGTGAAGAACGACAACACTAGTTGAGTACTTTTGCAGACTTCAAAAACTATTCCACCGCCTCTACTATCTTGCTAAGAGTAGGTGAAATTTTTGAATCGAGCCCTTTAAACTAGAAGGGAGGTAGTGGTACTCTAAGGCTGGTCATAGTGGGGAGTAACTTAGACTAGTAACATGCATATGTTACTAGTCTATGTTACTACCTCTATAGTGCATAGTATCATAGATTAGTATCATAGGTGGTCTCATTTATTGCCATGCATGACACATAGTAGCATCACATTTATTATGTTACGGTATCTACCTATGTTACTATAATCATCTCTCTCTTATACTCATTATAATCAGTATTGTAGATATTGATATTTTTAGTATAAATTTGGTCGTGGGATTTCATTGATGCCTGTCAAAGCGTGGAGGAAGCGGAGCTTAGGGCTTGCATTGCCGGTCTCTACATAGGTATTTCTCTTCATAATCCTGTAATTTTAGAGACTGATTGCGCTTTTGTGGTAGCGTCTCTTGCATCGGGGGACTATGACAGGTCTGCTATGCGTGACCTGAAGATGAAAGCGTTGAGCATCTCGAAGTTGATCAACAATCTTCAATTGTCAAAGATTAGCCGTTCGGCCAATAAGGTGGCACACTTAATCGCTAAGTATAGCTTTGACAATAGATTAGATGGTATTCTTGTAAATAACGTACCGCCCTGTGTGGTGAATATTGTATCGAATGAGTGTACTGGTGTGGCTGGTTAATTAATATAAGGTGGTGTTCAAAAAAAGTATAAATTTGGTCAAACACTTTGCAAACGGTTGACGGGAGTAAAAAGGACCAGAGGGAGTATCATGCATGCGGAGTAGGCAAAAAAATTGCTTGTCTAAAAAAAGGCAAAAAAATTGCTCATTTATAGCCGGTCGAAGTCTCAAAGGGCGCGACCGCGCGAGGGAGGCGAAGGTCGTGGGAGGCGCGACGTTTGACGGAATTAAGTGAAGTTACATCCACGCGCCGGCATGGCGTGCGAACAGGCAGAAGCTATACCGTCAGGCCTACGATATGGGTCTAGTAGACATGACATCTAGTGGGTCCCGCATAGTTCTCGAGAACTCTTTGGGGGCTTGCAGCCGTTTATCCACCGGGCAAGCCAGCAACCCCACGCCGTTCGCACGCCCTACTCGTCCCCGTCTTCTACCTTACAACAGTTCGCTCCCAGTCGTCCCGTCCTTTCACATTAGTTCGCTCCCAGTTTTTTTTGCGGGGTACAACAGTTCAACTTCTCCTAACCCTCCTCCAAAATCCATGGCCTCCCAAATCTCCATGGTCGCCGCTGAGTACCAGGTTAGAGCCATCACCGGCGATCAGTTCATCGTCATCTACACACGTGGATCCGAGACGGTGAAAGCATGGCTTGCTCGCTTCCTACGCATGTTCAACAGTTCAACGGATGAGTGGGTCGCTGGGCTAGATGTTGAGTACACCACAGTCCTGGGACGAGAGAAGGATCTAAAGGACGAAGAGAGGAAGAAGCCCGCCGTGATCCAGGTTTGCGTACATAACGTTTGCTTGGTCTACCACATATGCCATGCCGACGTTGAGTGCCAGGATTTTAAGAACTTCCTCAAGGACAAAAGAGTGAAATTCGTTACTGTAGGCTTTAAGAACGACAGGGATGTCCTGCGTCGGATAGGTCTCGTTGTAGGCCAGCCCTTCGATCTCCAGAAGGCAAGCCTGGTGTCCTCCTCTCAACCTTCAATGCTGACCCTGGCAGCAGCCATGATTGATCCTTCGTACGCTAAACTGAAGAAACCTCATCACGAGTTTCATCATGCATGGGAGTCGAAGACATTAGATGAAGATCACATCCTGTACGCAGCAATGGATGCCTACCTTTGTTTAAATATCTACAAGGGTTGGATGAAGAAGCAGAGCCCAGTGTCCGGTTCAAGCAAAGAAGCGTCGGCGAAGAGGAAGAGGAAGAGGGACGAGGACGAAGTCGAGGACGTGGACTCGGACTCCGAGTAGGTGGCAGTGCCGTCGCTCATGCTGGTTCTACTGCAGTGTCAAGCGGACTAGTTGCTTAGTTTATTTTCAAGGGTGTGTTGTGCTGAGGCCCCAGCAGAACTATGTTTATGTTCTTTCTCGTTATTTGAACTCTTTAGTACGTACAGTAGTACTAGTACTATGTCTTACTACTGTTCTTCTTGCAGTTGGTACTACTGCTCGTATCTTCGTGTTCCTACTGTACTTAATACGTTCGTACTAGTAGTATAATTTGGGTCAGTCGATTTGTGAAAGAAGTTCGACGGAGCGAAGGAAGAAGACGGCAGAAGAGGTGGAAGAAGCCCTTCTAGCCATCCATGTTGCATCAAACGGCTCACATGAGTCGACTGACCCAAATTGCTCCTTCAGATTGCAGGATCCACGTGGCATTCAAGGTCTCGAAGGTAGATTCCGCGTCCGCACCCGGTTTGCGGGCTCGACGCGCGCGCGACCGGCTTCCGCCGCGACAGCCACCATGCGCGCCTCCTCCGCGCGGGCGGAGACGACAATGACACGCTAGTTCCTCCTCGCCGGCGTGCTGGAGCACGCGCTCGTCCTCCTCTTCGTACGCTGCGTGCATAGACGCGGCTCCACCAGCTGCTCGCGTGCTTGGCAGCGCGGCGGCATCGCGAGGAGGGACTGCAGACGACGTGAGCGGGCGAGCCTTCGGCTTCATGGCACAGGGATGGCGGCGACACGGCGGTGATGGGCGAGAAATTGTTGGCCGGAGCAGGCGGGCGCCGGCATGCGCAACGGCGGCGGCGGCATATTGATGAGTGCGCGTGTGGGAGCTTACTTTAGTTTTATATATAAGGTTGGTCAAACTTAAAAGAAAACCGTACTAGTACACGTAAACATTAGACTTAGGCAGCGCTTTTATTAGTTAGTACCACAGCCACGATACGGAATCCTGTGCAAGCGCGTGAACCGCGGCCGCGCGGTCGATCGAACGGTGCGTCACCGTGTCGCGCTCGAAGGACATCCACCGAACCTTTTTGTGTGTGTGAAAACAATCCTCGAATATTACTCAACTTTTTTTCCTGTGAAAGTTCTTGACGCTGCAATATTTCCATATATTTGAATTTAGCTCCAGTTCGTGTTTATTTGGATTTGGACGTTTTAGGTGCGCCCTAGTTTTTTTAATACTGATTTTGTGTGTGTGACTGAGAGAGAACGTGTGTATGTGTCCATATGTGTGTTGTGGCGGAAGGGCAATGTGGAGACGGTGTGCGTGTGATACAGACATAGAGAGGTGTGAATGTGCAAATGATCATGCATGAGTGAGACATAGACAGATGCCGATACGTTGTGTATACATGAGAGAACGGTCTTCTAGTTTACTTTGTGTGTGTGTGTGTATGTGAGTTTGAGCATGTTGTGAAGTACTATAGACCTTGTATACATCTTGGGATTCGACAATGATTGTAACTATTGAATTGTATAGACCATTACATTCGAAGTCAATAGCCTAATATATTTATTTCACAATTTCAACAAATGATTAGTTCACTACAAACTAAGAAAACAAATGTGTACTCCCTCCGTTTTTATTTAAGTCCGCGTATTAGCATTGGTCAAAGTCAAGTTTTGTAAACTCTCAGAAAGCTTATAACAAAAAATATTAACATATACAATAACAAATAAATACCATTAGATTCATTATTGAATGTACTTTCACATCATACATATTTGTTATGGTAAATGTTTATATTTTTCTATAAACTTGGTCAAACTTTAGGAAGTTTGACTTCGGTCAAACCTAATATGCAGAGTTTACTACTACTACTCGCTAGTTGCTTAGCCGAATCACTCAACACGCCACACGGGGAGTCCAGTGTCACAAAATTTTGAGGTCGGCGGGAAAATCTCCCGCGACCCTGATTCGAGCAGTGGGAAGTTACCATCATAGCCTTCGGAACAGGCCTACGGATGACGCTTGGTAGGGGGCTGTTTTCGTAACTTCAGGTTCACCCTACCCAGCCAACCCCACCCCGGCACCCAGAGTAGTACACCTGAATACTCCCCATTTTCTATCCCCACCGCAAAATAGACTTCTCCACGGCACCGCAGCCTTCGTGCTCCTCCCCTTTACATCGGCGCACTCGTCCACCGCAGCGCATCTGCCTCATCGACGACCTCGTACGCCGCACTGGAGCCGGTCCACCGTCGTCGTCGTACACGGAGCCTCTTCCCCGGCATCGTCTTCCACGGTCTCGGATCTGCTTCCCGGAAGCCGACGCCAAGCGCAGAAGTACCACCGTCGTGGACAATGAACTGACTCCCGTTGCCGACCATGACTCACAGAGGCCGCCGCGACCATCGTTCTCCTCCTCGATTGGTAATGTGTGTATTGAATCACTTAGCAGTACATGTGCAGTTCCAATTTTGTTCATACCTACCCTTCAAATTTCCTGGGTGCTATTGTTCCCGTAAAAGTAATTGGTTATAGCCTCCATTGTCCAACAGAATATCAGCTTGTAATTGTGCGTCGCTCCTGTATCGCGCTGTGCTTGGGTAGGTTTTTCATCTGCAACCAGTAGTGTGGCAAATGATGGAAAGGTTTTTAGAACTAGCAAGATGCCCATGCGTTGCACGCATCAAGATGCATTTGTATGAGTAGTTTATCTTGTGGGAGAAAAGGATGAACGAGGGAAGGCCTTATTTGCAAATCTGGAGAGGGGTATGGGTATCTTTTTGCAAAATTCCCATTTGTTTCCTTCCTATCTGTCAGATATAAATCGGACGGCCTATATTGCAAGAAAAAAAGTATAGAGAAAAAAAGTAGACAGTAAAGGAAGTAGAGATAAATATTAAATATTAAAATAAATATAACAGTAGAGAAGAGAGTAGAGATAGCAGAGACGTCGGGAAAGGATCGCGCGCGCGGGAAAAAGCGGCCGGGCGTGCGCTAGTTTTGGCGCGCGGCGTCCGGCGCGCTTTATAAAATCCAACGCCCTCCCACCGCTCTGTGCCTTGCCACCGCTCTCTCCCCGCTCTGTGCCTCGCCACCGCTCTCTCCCCGCTCTTTTCGCCTCGCCGCCGCCGCGCCACCATGCCGCCGCGTCGCCGGGAAACTTGGGGATACCGCGGCGTCCGCGCGCGCCCCTCCGGCGGCTTCTCCGCCGAGATCCGGTTCCGCGGGATGCGCCTCGGCCTCGGCAATTTCGACACCGCCAACGAGGCCGCCCGCGCGTACGACGCGGCGGTGTGGCGCCTCCGGTGGCCTCATAGAACATTGAACTTCCCCAACGTGCCGACGCGGGAGCGGGCGCAGGAGCTCGCGCCTCTGCCGCGGCTTAGCACCGACGAGGATCGTCGCGACAACCGGAGGCGGGAGCACCGTCTCGGCATCGCCGAGATGGACGAGGAAGCCATGGCGCTGTGGCGCCAACACTTCCCGCAGGACATCATCAAAGAGCGCGAGTTCTACGCGCAAAGGAGGGCGGAGAGGGATAAGAGGAGGGCGGAGCGAGCCGCCTATCGCGAGGACAAGCGTAGGCGAAAAGCGGACGCTCAATTCAACATGAGGCTAGGAGCAGCGTCGCCCTGGGAATCCGACGACGATCGGTATCTTCACGCCTACAGTCAGACGTCGGAGGAGGACATCACCGAGGAGGAGTCGGACGACGAGGAGTAGTTGAATTATCTTTTTTTATCTATCTATGCTGAGAACTATCCTCTACTCTCTAGTATCTACTTCTCGATCTCAGCACTGTAAACGCTTTTTTAAAGCGCCGCGCGTTGCGATTCTGTTGGAGATGCTCTAACATGGCAGACGAGTGCTTTAATGTTGCCCACAAGATGCGCGAGTATTACTAGTAGTATATTTTTCTTGCCATGTTGAGATTTTAAAACCACGAGTGCGAACATGCAGAGGAGCAATGAAGACCAAACACGGGATATTCGGGACATCTTCAAGGAGCGTGGCAAGTTAAAGAGGAGCTGCACCGAACCTGTAAAACGAGCTTTGGTAAGTAACACCCTTTCAATTACTTTCGTGTAGCCTCGTGTTCTTCGATGTGTATATGTTGTAGTTTCTGTTTCTCTTAAGCGTGGTGTTCTTCGATGTGTAATAAGAAGAGTCTTAATCGTCCTAATGCTTTCGTTTTTAGCTTGATGTAGGAAGTGGGTGTTCTCACCTTGTAGTCTGTTTTTTTTTTCCTTTTGAATTCACTTCTCCGAGTTCTGTTTATCTGGCTTCTACTAAATGGATCTAGGTTGCTCTGAGTATTGATCTAAAAAAGAAGTAACTTCATGTCAGGATGCAGTTCCTGCGAGGAGGGAAGTATGGTCAACCTCGAGATCATGTTTCCAAAATGAGGCTGGATTACACACAAGGTGCCAGTTCCCTAATGATGCTGGATTAGACACAAGGTGCAAATTCCCAGATGATGCTGGATTACACACAAGCCAGGTGGAGTCGTCAGCTGTTCGTGTCCTCGTGGCATTAGTAAAGGCTGAAAGAAAGCGTGCAGCAGCCCTTGAGAATGTAGCTGAGTTCCTGAAGAAGCGAAAAGAGCAATCAGATGCTCTCTTCACCCAAGCCAAAGAAGAGATGGAAGAAGCCAGAAATAAGCTAGCAGAGGCAGAGCAGGCTAGGCGTCTCCTGCTATCTAAAACTGTTGTCAATACAAAATTTCCTTCATAATAGCTAGGTTCAAATGTTTATCCAGTCAGCATGCCTGTTGTGATGTCCGTGCATCTACTGATGTGGCACAAAATGTTTTTTTCGGGTCATGTAATAACAGCAATTACTTTCCAAACAATAACAGACGAAGCATTGGACATGGTATAGTTCACGCGCAAGCCCGACATTCCAAGTTCAACTTCCACATCAAACTCATGTTCACAGATATCTGCACATTCATACATAATGTCCACAACCATGATTCACTTCAAAGCCAAAAAAATGTGAGGAGAGTTATAAATAAAGAAAATCCTCTACTAGTTCCTGCTACCAGTGCGAGCACAACAAGTCAAGACCATGCGTAAATTAATTATATTTTAGTCATTTTTTGTGTTCTAAAATGCCTGCCGGCTCGCGGAAGGACGTGTTGCCGGCACACGCGCGGATTCAATGAAGGCAGGCGGGGCAGTCTTAAGCTGGTTGCACGCGGCGAGGAGGCGTGCTCAGCCGGGCCTGCAGCGAGTGCGGCCCTCTTGGCCGGCGCGCCGGTTCAATGCCTGCGCTATGAGAGGTCGCGTCCGTGTCAGAGCAATCACTCCCTCCAGTCCTTTTTTGTTTGGGTATAACAAAATCTCGTTTTCCATTCACATTTTACAAGTAAAATTCGTGGACAAACTTTGACCCAAAGTACGATGGGGACTAGTAAACCAGAATGGAGGTAGTAGTTTTTTTAATCAAAGAAGGGTTTCCCCTTCCGATTTTCATTACTGAAAACCAGCATCTAAATCTAAACCATAGTATTTGCCCTAGAACTACCAGGTTCAACATCTCGCAACATAAACCCATACAACCTCCATCGCAAAAAAAACCATACAACCATACGCCAAGGAGGTACGTAGTACTATGAATTCCATTTTCGCTCCATACCAATCGTTCTAAAAACTACTTACTACTTATAACGCGCCATTGAAAATCGGAACTCTTAACCCCGCTAAAAAACGATATTTTAAACGTGGCTACTCGATCTGTGGCAACTGGCGAGCCACCGCGCTCCAAGTCGTTCACCTGTGGTCCCGACCATCAACTCCTACGGATCAAATTATCACGCGAGCTGACTATTCCTACAAAGGTGCTCCACCACGTACCCGGTACCCGCGAATGCAGCAATCGTGCACCTAGGGTTTTAGGGTTTATTTGTTAACGTCGCCTTTACGTAACACTCATGTGTGCGAGACAGCGAGAGGCCGACTGCGTGCGTGCGCCTCTTCTCTTCGTATATGTACTCCACCGTTTGTCTGGTGTCCAAAAAATTATAATAACTACTAGCAATGTGCCAATGCGTTGCCACACGATCAAAGTAGATTAATACATATTCACCGATTTGATAGAAAAAAAGTCTAGTTTTGAAATACGTATATCACTAAAAATATGTTATGTTTCACTCAAAATATATTCCTTTGGCGGTTTTGATGAGATAAGGGAGGAATGTTGTTGGTTTCAAGATTCGAGAAGTGGTATATGTCTAATTTCTACTCTTACTAGCAAGATGCCCGTGCGTTGCACGGAACATCAAGATCTTGTGGGAGAAAAGGATGAACGAGGGAAGGCCTTATCTGCAAATGTGGTGAAGAGTGCGGGTAAATTGCCATATTTTCCTTCCTATCCGTCAGATATAAATCGGACGACCTACATTGCAGGATGGCAGGCCCACCATCATCACCAACTCTATTTTTTATCCCTACTCTTATAAAAAGCATTGTCGGTGATGATCGTGTGCCTGCCATCCTGCAATATAGGCCGTCCGATCTATATCTGACGGATAGGAAGGAAACTATGGCAATTTTGCAAAAAGATACCCACACCCCTCTCCACATTTGCAAATAAGGCCTTCCCTCGTTCATCCTTTTCCCCCACAAGATAAACTACTCATACAAATGCATCTTGATGTTCCGTGCAACGCATGGGCATCTTGCTAGTTGTTGCAAAAAGCCCATGTGTGTGTGAGAGAGAGGGAGAGTGGAGGAGGACGGAGTGCATGTGTGACAAAGACACAAGGAGTGTGTGTGCGATAGGTATCAGCTTAAAATGAGGCGATAGTGTGTGTGTGCACGATCGAGAGGGCGTGTCTCAAGAAGGGAAGAAAAATCTACATAGATACAAGGAGCGGGAGAGAGACATGTATGCGATGGTGGAAGCACGAGTGTGCGGGTGTATAAACCTATCTAGAGGCTAGCTAGTCGATAAATGTTTGTGAGAGAAATACGAGTCGGGGTGCGAAAGCGAGAGTTTTGTGTGTGAGGAGAGAGACGGTAGTCGGGAAGGGGAGTGGAAGCAGGAGTTGTGTGTGTGTGTCTGTGAGAGAGAGAGAGGAGACGGTAGTCGGGGTTGTCTGATCGGTAAACAAATGAATAATGTCAGTCTGGGATGGAGACGAAAAGGAGACCGCAACAAATGTTGTGTCTACAGGAGAGAGAGAGAGAGAGTAATTTTAGTGGTATGAGTCATATGTAGAGACATATAGGGTGTGTGAGAGAATCCCATAGAGAGAAAGACAAAGTGAAAGACGAGTGGAGACTGTGTGTGTGGCGGTGAAAAAGAAAGCTTAGGTACCGAGTGATACCAGAGAACAGTAGAGACGTGAGAGATAATGAAAACCGTGTAATGTATAATGATAGGGAGAGTGTGACACTTCTCAAGGGAGACGTCGAGAGACCATGTTTGCGAGGATAGGAGAAACATGAAGTGAGCGTGCGGGTGAGCTGGAGAAAAGAGAGTGATAGCTACCTGAAGGAGCATGCATGCGAGAGAGATGGGCGTGAAAGGAGTGAACAAAAAAGGGATTCAAATATTTGAATTCGAGATGATGATACATGTAATCCATACTCGAACCAAAATTGATCTATCAAACATGCATACTCATATGAATTCACGCACATCTATGTTATTTAATATGTAGATATTACTGATCCATACATTTTAGTAGAACATAATTTGGTTAAATTTTTTCGAATTCAACCTTAAGATTTCGAGATCGTTGTATTTGTAAATCATATTATACATATAAAGGAGCAGAATTCTTTGTTGTGCTTTTGAAAGTATATATAAAAAATGATGTATATAGAATGTAATTCCAATTGAAAATGGATCCCGCCCGAAAAAAATAGAATACAAACGGGATTCGAATTGAGTTGGCACGGTAAACGTGCACTCTGCAAAATTTGAACGAAGCGGGGAAAGTCGCAGTAACCGCCCGAAACCAAAATCTGCGAGATGGAAATCACTACTGCCTATCCCTGCCACGCAAAGCCTATCTGCTGGATTTCTATAGGTTTCGATAGGGGTAGGTT
The DNA here is from genome assembly GCF_018294505.1 of Triticum aestivum. Lineage (NCBI taxonomy): Eukaryota > Viridiplantae > Streptophyta > Magnoliopsida > Poales > Poaceae > Triticum > Triticum aestivum. Next base: position 75,757,126 of record NC_057808.1, on the reverse strand, counting down.
TGTAATTTCACCCAAACGTGACGTAACCGCCTCTCACCCGGATTCATACACGGTGGGCGCCAAAACACAGTGTGTCCTCGGCCGAAATCGACTCCCTCCCCGATTCATATTCATACACGGTGGGCGCCAAAAACAAACTCTCGTCGGCAAATATTCGGTGTATGCGAGATTACCGTCCTATCCCCAACCGACTAATGTTGCTGTGATGTAGTAGAAATTTGAAACGGGGGCTAAGTTTGTAAATTTCCTCGCATTTGAGAAAAGCGCGCCCTGAATACATGGTTCCCCCCTTCCTCTCTACCTCCCTTTTCCCCATTCGTACTCCGTGGGCGCCAAAACACCCTCTCCACCCCACCCTCCTCCGTCCGCTGCCGTCCGCCACCCCATCCACTGCCGTCCTCCTCCACCATGCCGGATCTGATACCCCGATGCCGCCGTCCATTACAAGAGATCGACCTCTCTCATCCACGGCTTCGGACTGGGATCCTTGCATCCCGTCCTCTCGCTTCATCCCCGCCGTCGTCCACCTTGCCGGCGCCGCTCCTATGACCGTCTCGTCCACCGCGCCCCGCCGCCACCATCTACCCTCCTAGATCTGCTTCCACGCCGCCGACAGCCATCGCTACCGCAGCACCGTCAAATTCTCAGCAGATGCGTACACGGAGCCGCACCAGAGGCGGTACTCTTTCGTATCTGCTTAACTTATTTATCGCAGCAAGAAAATAGATCGCCACTGCTTTACTCTGATTTCTTGTCTTGGTTGCGAAGTTGCCTTTGTCCGGTTTGCACCTTCAGATCCGCCGTGGCACGCTCAACACTATACTCCCAATGCTTATGGTTTCCCCCTTTTATATTCCACACTAGTTAAATCACAGTAGACTAAACTTCAAAATTGGGTCAGTCGATTTTTCAAAGCTCGGGTGGTTGTGGGGCCTCACCGAATGAAGAAAACTCGACGCGGGTGGGGGTTGGGGCGGGGGTGGGGGTTGGGGGTGGCGGAGGAACACATGCGGTGGGGGCCGATGGTCCGGCCGGCGGCCCGTGCGGTGTTTTGTATGGGAATAATCAGAGACGAGGAAGAAGAAGGGTTAGGAGACGTAGGATCTTCATCCAACCACCTGAAATGGTCGAGAGACAGCTGGGAGTTGCATTCTTAATGCGCTCTGGTTCATCATGTGTGGGCACTGCGCAACCAACATTTTATGATCCAAAATCTGCTTGCTCTTCTTTACCATGTTCCTCTTCCGTTCTTCTTTAATATGTACTCTCTCTCCATTCCTAAATACAAGTCTTTGTATAGATTCCACCATGGACTACATATGGAGCAAAATGAGTGAATCTACACTCTAAAATGTATCTGGATACATCTGTATGTGATCCATAGTGGAAATCTCTACCAAGACTTATATTTTGGAACGGAGGGAGTATGATAGTAGTACAGTATGTTCCTTGTACTGAAGATGAGCAGGGACATTTGCAGTGTAGAGGTCTATACGGTCGGTTGTGATGGACACTTTGAGCCTCTTTGATTCGTAGGATCTTGTAAACATAGGAATAGGATTTGTAGTGGCCTGCCCACTTGAATCCTATAAGAATAGCAAGGAAATGCGGGGAGCTGTGTCGCCTTTGAGAGTTACACTGATATTAACAGTACCGCACCTTCACTTGAAGAGAGCTGGTATCCGAAGCCTTTCTAGCCGTACCGGCAATACTAGCACATATATTCCAGCAAGTTCCACTTTGCTGATTTTACTCTGATGCTTAAGGTTTTCCCGTTATATCTACACTATGATCTGTGTAGCTGCTTTGTGTCGCACTAGCAGCAGTCCACTCTTGAAGCTAAACACTGCAATGACTTACAAAATTGGCACCAAGGCATTGAGTGCCATTCTGGATGCAATGAAACTCATACGCTCCCCACCTGTTGATTCTTGTTCAGAATATGATCCTAATGACTATTCTAACCTCGAGGAGTCAAAGGCAGATGGCCTGTCCTGTTCACCCATCAAGGTGCCTGTTCTAATTTGGCAATGTTTTATTGATTGCGGGTATCTTGCATATGTTGTCTTGCATTTCTTCTACTTTGTTGCACCGCCATCTGCTTAGTTTACTCATCATATATGTCGAGATGCCATGCCCATCCATTATCAATACATATTCCATCTGTCATCATACCATGTTTTTCCACTCAAATGTTGTTCTTGTGCATCAGACATCAAAAAGGAAGAGGGTGATTGCCGAACCTGAAGGAGCACCAGCAAAGTCCTTGAAAAACGTGGTGGTGCCGGAGAAATCAGACAGCACCCCACTTATATTGGCTGTACAACCAGTGACACAAAACGTAGGACCGACTCCAGCAGACTGTACCCATACTTCACTGGCCACACCACTAGCCCCACCACACAGGACCTGCACTCCAGCAAAAGGTATACCGATTTCATTTGCCATAGCACCAGCTGTACCACAGAAAAATCCCACTCCAGCAAAAAGTACAGCAAGTCCACCGGCCGAAGACCTATCCCAACTGCAGAGACGGCCAATTCCTGCAGATTGGAACCCCATTCCATTTATTCCCAGTTTAAAAGACAATGCTTTCAATGTTGTTAGGGACTACGTGCATATATTCCCATCATGGGAAGATTATTGTGAAGACAAACACCATTTTCACATCTTCCTGTCCAACTTACGTGTAAGTGCTATTATTCATGGTTATTATTTTCCTGTTTTCTGCTGATTGAACACATCAATGATTTACATTACATTGTTGTAACTAGGCGAGGGTCAATCTGGATAGTCATGACGAGCAAAGCTTGCTTGTGCTTTTCAAGGAAGCATTGCAGCAGTATCGGTGTTACCTGAGGAAATCACACTTTGATGGCAAGTCTATAAACGAATTTCCGGTGAAGTCTCCTGTGCTAAATTTAGAAGACATTGAATGGAAAAACCTTGTTATGCACTGGTCTCGTTCCCAGGATGAGGTACTGTCTATGAAATCACATGACAATTTGAACTTCTACTTTTCCGCATGTGCCTTACGGATCTTTTTTGCAGGAAATCTGTTCGAAGAAGAATTCCGGTTTGACAAGAACGACAGGATATCGCAAATATGCTGCCCGCTGCTTTGCTCTTGTTAGTACCTGTTGTCCTGTATCACTGTACTTGCATACATACCTGGTTCATTATGTGACAGCAGTATGCATGATAGCTTGCTTATCAATTGTTCGCTCCAAATTATCTGATCTGTATGAATGGTTACATTAGTGTAGAATATATCCAATGCCAATGTTTTTTTAGCTCTGCATTGTTCTTGTAAGTACATGCTGTCCTTTATCAGTGTACTTATAATGACAGGTAGTTGTTCATGTACCATCACTCTGCAGCTTATTTTCCTTTGCCCTCCATTTTCTACACATCAGATCTATATTTACTCTTACCATAAGGTTGGTACTGAAGAAGTTTAGCTGTGCATTGCTCTTGGCTGTACCTTTTGCCTGTATCGCTGCACTTACATTTATAGCTACTTGGTTATGTAGCATCACTCTTCATCTTATCTTAAATATTCTCCATTTTTTCGTATATTATCACATCTATATTTACTCTTAACAAAATGTAGAATAAAGGCAATGCTTTTGAAGAAGATTCTGTGGTAAACTTCTTGAATTGCCCCCCCCCCATCAGCATGGACAAGGCCTTTATAGAGCCTGTCTTCACCAATAATGTAAGTTTGTCCATCTCAAGCCTTCAAACTTTGTTGTATATATTTGGTTAGGCATGACTGCAACAGCTGTTTATTTTTGGTGTTTGCATCAAATTGCTTGTTTAAAGTTTATTATGTAGTTCATAAACAAAAGTTTGTCCTTTCTCAATTTAAGTTTTCAGTTGTACAACCAAGTTCCTTCTTCATACCATGTAAATTAAACTATACAGAGCAAGTGATCTTCTTTTGCACTGCATGTATGCTTCTGTTCTTCATCCGTAATCCAGTGGTGTGGTGAACCTACCCACTACAGCACAATGTCATATTCTGCAATGTCTTAACTATGAACAATGTCATATCATTCTACTATTATTTAAACCGTCTCTTTATTTGCCAATCTGAAATGGTATAAATTGACAGCACACTAACCATTGATACTTATGAGTTCTTGATCTGTAATCCAGTGGTGTCGTGAAGCTGCCAACTCCTTCACAATGTCATTTCCTGCCATGTCTTGACCTGAACAATACCATATTGTGTTAATGCAATTTTAAACTGTGTCACTTTATTCGTCAGTAAGAAATGTGATGAATTGTCAGCACTGATACTTTTATGTGCAAAACCTGTCATTTGTCTGCTTGTTTATCTTTCAGAGTGAGGAAGATATAAGTGTTGAAAAAACGCAGTCTCATCATCTTGCTCAGCTGCTTGCGCTGCAGCTCCCCAGCAGGGCTAACCTTTATTGAACTCTATTGAAGTGTTGTCGGTTTTGTATATTATTTTTTCGGCGTGTTTATTTGCACTGGTGGCGATCTTTGATGCCCAGTGTATGTAATCTGCTGTCTGCTTGTGCTTTATTATCATAGTGGCGGACTTTGATGCCCAGTGGATGCAATATGCAGTAATTTCTTTATTGTATAGTCTAGGTTTTTTCTTATTCATGATGCTGCTGTTATTTTACTGTATATATATATATATCCTGTCTTCGCAGTAAACCGGCCAAACCGTAAAATTACGGTACATAATCGGGCCGTCATGCAATCATGATGTAGGTTGGGCCTGAAACGTGCCGAATAGCTGACGGGCCGGCAGCAGCCCGAAATGAACCCCGGCCCATGATTGTGCGAATCAAATCACGGGCTTTTAACAGGCCAAAATTGTCTTGGTCCTTGTTTGGCCCAATCTGATATCGGCTGCGAGCAGGCCGGATGCAAACCGGGCCGTAGTTAGGCCCAACTATATAACGGGCTTTTACAGGCTGAAATTAATATAGGGCCGAAATGTTAAACGGTCCCTCAACAGGCCAAAACTAATATCAGGCCGAATTACTAAGTGGGCCTTTAGCAAGTGGGCCGAAAAGCATAGTGTCCAGTTGACGGGCCGACTGATATGGGCCATAATTGAGTCCAAAGCCTCTTAAAGGGCCGGACCTGATCTGGGCCGTAATTTGGCCCAGAACGTGGTAGGCTTTTAACGGGCCGGATCTCATATGGGCCACTATTAGGCCCGGAGCGTGGCAGGCCATTAATGGACCAGATCAAATATGGGCCGGCATTTCGCCCAAAACATGGCAGGCAGTTAATGGGCCGGTCTACTAGGGTCCTCAAAATCTTGTGGGCCTACAGCTGGGCCGACCCATTAATGTCGGTGAAATCTCATAGGACTTTAGCTAGGCCGGCCCATTATGATCCGCAAGAATCTTGTGGGCCTTTACCTGGGCCGGCCCATTATGGCACACAAAAATCTTGTGGGCCTTTACCTGGGCCGGCACATTATGGCCCGCAAAATCTTGTGGGCCTTTAGCTGGGCCAGCCCATTATGGTCCGCAAAATCTCGTGGGCCTTTAGCTGGGCCGACCCATTATGGTCCGCAAAATCTTGTGGGCCTTTAGTTGGGCCGGCCCATTTAAACTTGATGGGCCGGTCCACGTGTCAACATATCATAGGCGCGTCTCGCCCATTGGATGAGTGACACCTGTGCCAACGCGGACCTGACACATGTCTCCTCCAGCCAATGACGATTTTACACGTGGAAAATCCCCATTGGTCGGGGCTGTTAATGGGTTATCGGATCCAAAACCCGACCCGATAGCTTAACGGCGTTCCGTTACGGTGGATGCCACGTGTCGGTCACCCTTGACGAAAGCACTTCTGTGACGCGCGATTTATCATCATGGAAGTGGACACTTCCGTGATGATAATTTTGGTAATGTCATGGAACACTTCTACGACAGCACAGGTATGACTATCTTGATTCTGTCATAAATTTGTCATGGATGTACATGCATGACAAAAAACGCGACCTACTGTGACAAACACGTATCATCATGGAAGTGTATTTTTTTGTAGTGTTAGGAGGTCCCAGGCAGGAGGCCTTGCCTCTTCGATCGTGTTGCTTTTGTGCTAGCCTTCTTAAGGCATCCTTGTTTAACTTATGTCTGTACTCAGATATTGTTGCTTCCACTGACTCTTGTGTATCGAGCTTGTATTCGAGCCCTCGAGGCCCCTGGCTTGTAATATGAAGCTTGTATTATTTTAATTTTTGTCTAGAGTTGTGTTGTGATATCTTCCAGTGAGTCCCTGATCTTGGTCGTACACATTTGCATGCATGATTAGTGTACGGTCAAATCGGGGGCGTCACAAGTTGGTATCAGAGCCGACTGCCTGTAGGATCCCCCTTTCCAACTCCTTGGCCGAAGTTGAGTCTAGTCTTTGAAAAACCGATTTACTAACATGGTTGTGTGGCTTACGGGCCCACGTCGCCATTGTGTGGTATTAGGATCTTTTTACTCCTCGTCTATACTCTGGGACTCTAACCTCTCGTCTATTCGGGTTAAATGGTTTTGCTAACTCTAACTCTAGGTTCTCGTAAATACTTTCTCCCGAAGAGCCCTCACTCCAGATGATTGCTTGGTGCACCAGAAGATTCTGAAGATACTCTTAGATGTTTTTGCGAGACCCTTATACCATTCGCCATTGCGATCCCTACCACCGATAAATCCTTATGCGTAACTACCTACGTTGTCTTTCATACTTTCGTCCCCAGTTGCTCTTGTTATTACAAGATGCCCCGAATTACTCTTTGTTGTCCTAAGAACCCGTTGAGCCTGCTGCCTTGCACCCCTTTTGAAGGAAATATACCCTAGAGGCAATAATGAAGTTATTATTTATTTCCTTATTTCATGATAAATTTTTATTATTCATGGTATAATTGTATTAACCAGAAACTTGATACATGTGTGAATACATAGACAAACAATGTGTCACTAGTATGCCTCTACTTGACTAGCTCGTTAATCAAAGATGGTTGGGTTTCCTAGCCATAGACATGAGTTGTCTTCATTAACGGGATCACATCATTAGGAGAATGATATGCTTGACTTGACCCATTCCGTTATCTTAGCACTTGATCGTTTAGTATGTTGCTATTGCTTTCTTCATGACTTATACATGTTCCTATGACTATGAGATTATGCAACTCCCGTTTACCGAAGGAACACTTTGTGTGCTACCAAACGTCACAACGTAACTAGGTGATTATAAAGGTGCTGTACAGGTGTCTCCGAAGGTACTTGTTGGGTTCGCGTATTTCGAGATTAGGATTTGTCACTCCGATTGTCCGAGAGGTATCTCTGGGCCCACTCGGTAATGCACATCACTTAAGCCTTGCAAGCATTGCAACTAATGAGTTAGTTGCGGATGATGTATTACAGAACGAGTAAAGAGACTTGCCGGTAACGAGATTGAACTAGGTATTGAGATACCGACGATCGAATCTCAGGCAACTAACATACCGATGACAAAGGGAACAACGTATGTTGTTATGCGGTTTGACCGATAAAGATCTTCGTAGAATATGTGGGAGCCAATATGAGCATACAGGTTCCGCTATTGGTTATTGACCGGATACGTGTCTCGGTCATGTCTACATTATTCTCGAACCCGTAGGGTCCGCATGCTTAAAGTTTTGATGATGGTTATATTATGAGTTTATGTGTTTTGATGTGCCGAAGGTAGTTCGGAGTTCCGGATGAGAGCAGGGACATGACGAGGAGTCTTGAAATGGTCGAGACGTAAAGATCGATATATTCGGACATCGGAAAGGTTCCTAGTGATTCGGGTATTTTTCGGAGTACCGGAGAGTTACGGGAATTCGTATTGGGCCTTAATGGGCCATACGGGAAAGGAGAGAAAGGCCCCAAAGGGTGGCCACACCCCTCCCCATGGACTAGTCCGAATTGGACTAGGGAGGGGGGGCGCCCCCTTCCTTCCTTCTCCTTCTCCCTTCCCTTCTCCTACTCCAACAAGGAAAGGAGGAGTCCTACTACCGGTGGGAGTAGGACTCCCCCCTTGGCGCGCCCTCCTCCTAGGCCGGCCGCCTCCCCTCTTGCTCCATTATATACGGGGGCAGGGGGGCACCCCAAAGACACAAAAATTGATCCCTTGGATCTCTTAGCCGTGTGCGGTGCCCCCTCCACCATAATCCACCTCGGTCATATCGTAGCGGTGCTTAGGCGAAGCCCTGCGTCGGTAGAACATCATCATCATCACCATGCTGTCGTGCTGACGGAACTCTCCCTCAAAGCTCGGCTGGATCGGAGTTCGAGGGATGTCATCGAGTTGAACGTGTGCTGAACTCGGAGGTGCCTTGCGTTCGGTACTTGATCGGTCGGATCATGAAGACGTACGACTACATCAACCGCGTTGTGCTAACGCTTCCGCTTTCCGTCTACGAGGGTACGTGGACAACACTCTCCCCTCTCGTTGCTATGCATCACCCTGATCTTGCGTGTGCGTAGGAAATTTTTGAAATTACTACGTTCCCCAACACTTTTTCCACATGAATACCCCTACGGATAATTACTCGCGCTTGCCGAGTATCCGTTCATCCACAGCTGTTCATGTGTTTCACAAATTACTTTGGAATACTATCCGATCTTCCAATAATCCTCTCAAACCATTGCTCTGCAAATACTTGTCTGCTTGCATTATGGATACTTTCCATATGTCTGACAAAATTTAGTAGTATCCTTTGTCATCGTCTTTTTGAACATTTGATTCGATATGTTTGTGTATGCTTGCAATCATCAATCACAACTAGAATTCTTCCCTTCGGCTCAGACGTCACCCCTGACATGAGCTGGTGTTCGGCAAATCAAACCTTGATTGATTGTCGATCTATGTCTATTCAACTTGCCTGTCTTTGATCAGAGCCTCTGCTTCTGATCCACCATTTTGGAAATCATATTTCCTTTGCATTTTGAGCTTTGAATTAGTCAGTTATTTCTATAATCTGATGTCCTTGCCTTCTTTCTTCTTCTGGATGAGTATGGATGCTCACATCAGATCCCTTGTGGACCACCAGGTCCTTTGCTGGGTTTTATACGGCAACGTCCTTCATAATCAGTAACCTTGTGAGCCTTTCCTTGGATACATAATGCCTTTGGTGAATTGAATCCTCTGCTTCCTTAACCATGCTCTACTTTCGACTTTGAGTTACTTTTTCTTAAAGTTTGTGGTATATGTTCCTGAGATGCCCCAGTGGGTTGAATCTACGCCTTGCCTAATCCGTGTGAACCGGAAGGTTATGTGGGTTATATCTACTAGCGTTTCTTCGGATAACATTTCAACGCTACAACTTCTTCGAAGGCGAGAAGTGAATGGAAAGTTGTGCATTGATGAAGTGGGAGTCGACCTTGGACCTTTGTGTTCATGCCCACGGACCCGATGTGGAACTTATCATGGAAGCTTCTTGTTATGATAATAATGATCCCTTTGTGATAAGTTCATTTTGTATCTATATTGGTCCTTTGCAACCGTGGTTCTAACCATGATTGATCTCCCTTGATTCCATTTCTCGGACAAGTTAAAGTACTTGTCTTCTTCAGATCGTTTAACCTGTCCAACCTCTACTTTGATCTACCTTCGAGTATTAACCTTTGGTATCTCGAGAATATCACGGAACTACAAAACTTCTTATGAGTTCTTCCTCAACTGTTATTTCTTGCCGATTCAAAATTTTCCACGGGTTCTGAGTTGGTAGACACTCGAGGACAGCAATAACTGATTCGAGTCTACACTTTCCTTTCCATTGTTATATTAACCTTTCTTGTAACGTAACATATTTGAGCAGTAATAATTCACTGCTTATGTAAATGCCTCGATATACAACTCTGTCAGTCAGACCTTGTTACTATTGTTGATGACATCCCGGTAGCCGCCGATGGACGAGAACTTTGCCTACTGGTCCGCCTCGCCTTGCGAGCAGGAAAATGGTTCTCTTCGTCCCTCGCCCTTGGTACCAACGTTGTTGCCAACATAACTGATAGTCTATGCTCTGACATGCCTTGCTATCAGCGCCCTTTCTACTTTTAACTCACATGGTGGGCCCATAACCCACATTTCCACAGGATCGAAACCTGACTCTCCTGTACAACCTTGACTCCGAAATATTCTTTGCACTTGGCTTCGTGTGTAAATCAGGAGCCACCTTCCTAGTGATCTATTCTGGTATTAGACACAATACTTATTCCCATTGCTCTGAACCCCCCTTTCACCCTCTGTTGCAGGCAACGAACAATTGCCTACCCGCGAAGCTTCTTATGGCCCCTTATTACCTTGCTCTCGATGACTTCTTGAATTATAACTCGAGAGATGCCTCTATGCCATGTTCACTGAGATAGTCCCCAAGTCTTCCCGAGTCGTCCACTGAGATGCCTCTATCTGGTGTCAAGCTCCGTCCTTTCCGAGTCTTTCCCCTACTACACCCCTTAAATCTCGGGACGAGATTTCTTGTAGTGGAGGAGAATTGTGACGCCCGCATAATTAAGCTACAGTAATCCTTTGCTGATGATGCCACGTCATCACTTTACTGTTGCTAATCCTCGCTTGATTCAAATCTTAATTCAATTTCAAATTCAAATGAAAGTCCAAAATTCAAATTTCTCAAACATGAAAACTAAAATGTTCATCATGTGACAAATATTCAATTCTTATTTATGGTGGTGAACCAACATTTTTTAGTGTTTTAGTGCACAAAAATATAATAAAACAAAGTGCGGAAAATAAATAAATAGAAAAGGCCTCCCCTCTCCCGTGGGCCTCGGCCCACACCCAGCCAACCCACCCCGCGCCTCCCTGGCCTAGATGGCCCAACCCCCCACTACTAACCCCCCCTCTGGCAACTAACCCTAGCCCGATCCACCCACCCCCCCCCCGCACGACCCCCTCGACCCCCATCTCTCCTCTCTGCCCCCCCCGATTAGATCTAGATCGGGGCGGTTGGCCCCGACGCCGGCGGCGCCCTCCCCGTTGCCCCCTCTGCACCTCGGCAACCCCGAGCCGGCCCCGACGCCCGTCCGCACCGCCCCATCTCCTCCGCCCCGATCTGGAACTCGGGCTCGGCCCTGACTCCACCGCCGCACGGAGCTCGCCGTCGTCCGCCCCGTCCTCTCCCTCGCCGGACCGCGTCGTCCCCGCCTCTCCCCGCGACTACGGCCCTACCCGAGCACGCGTTTGCACCACTACAGGGCTGGTGAGCCCCTCCGTCGATCCCCCTCCTCCTTCGCGTGGATCCATCGCCGTTGACATCGTACGTCGCCGTGGCCGAGCTCACTGGAGCTCGCGCTCACCGCATCCGTCCACGCCCATGGGCGCGCTCCCGCATGCTCCGGTGGCCCCGCTCGTCTGCCACGCGCGCGTCGCCCTCCGCTGGCTCCGCCCGTTGCCGTCTGACCCCTGCCCCGCCTGCTCTTGGCCATGGTCGCCGGAGCCTCCTGCTTCCGTGCGCAACCAGCCACCCGTGGTAGCCGTGGGCCTCTATCCGGAGCCCCAGCCGGTTCGGTTCAGAGGGGGCCAGACAAGTTTAGTGCTGACCCCCCCCAACCACTCAATGACATGTGGGCCCTGCTAGATTAATTAACCGGTCAACTATTTTAATTAAAGTTAAATAATCCCCTAAGACACTGACACATAGGCCCCACTACTAACTAACGTGTTTTTAAAAACAATCTGTTAAAGGAATGACTCCATGACATGCGGGCCCCACCTACTAGTTTGACCCAGTCAAGAGTCAAACTAGTTGACCGCTGACTGGACGTTGACTGGGTCAGCTGCTGACTCAGCAGTGTGGCCCCACTGTCAGCCACACTTTCACATCTCTGGGTACACTCTCTGTGTACCCATAGCATTTACACTTAATATATTTACGAATTATTAATAAATCCAAAATTTTTTTAAACTTCGGAAAATCATATAAATTAATCTGTAACTCGGATGAAAAAGTTTTCTACATGAAAGTTGCTCAGAACGACGAGACAAATCCGAATATGCGATCCGTTCATCTGCCTGAACATGCAACTTTTCCCCTCTGTTTCATCTGTCCGAAAATGCTAAACCTGGGGAAACATTCCCGGATGTTATCCCCCTTCGCCGGTAACGTGTAGCACCGCGTTAGAACACGTCTAACTCTGCTTGTTGTCCTGTTATGCTCTTGCTTGCTATGTATTTACTGTTTCTCCCCCTCTTCTCTCCGGTAGACCCCGAGACTGCCGCTGATGCCGTTGTGATCAACTACGTCGACGACGACCCCTTCTTCTTGTCTGAGCAACCATGCAAGCCCCCCCTTTGATCATCCCGATATCGCCCATTCCATTCCCTCATGCTTGCATTAGATTTTGCTACTGTTATTGTTTGCTCCTATTCTGATGCATAGCCTGCTTTTGTACCTGCTAATGTTACCTACCTGCTTCTCCTAAACTGCTTAGTATAGGTTGGTTAGTGATCCATCAGTGACCCGCACTTGTCCTTGTTGCCCCTGCTTCATCATCGATGACTCGATCTACGTGATCAACGACCAGAGCCCGACACCTCACATCACATCACGCCCCTTTTGTTGCTCGACTCTACAGAGCTACTATCGAGTGCCGAGGGTGATCCCTCATAACGCACTCCTGATGATAATTCTGTAGTGTAGTTATTCAGTCGTGGTCATCGAGGGTGATTTCCTCTTTCACCATTCCCGATACGGCTCTGTCGTTCAACACCTCAAGTGTGAACCTCGAGGGTGGTCCCTCTTACGTTCACCTTGATGATTACATCGAGTGGAATCCTCCGAGGGTGATTCCTTGGGTTTTCCCCTTGATGTTTGGACACACGGTTACCTAGACATTACTGGAGACCTTGGTGAAAGTCGGGCGGGCCCGGAGAGCACCCGCAAGATGGTTACGAGGCACGGCCGGGAAGTCAGGCAGCCCTCGAGTGGGCTGGGCTTGCCCTTGTCGTATTTCCTCGAGACGGGGCGACGGGGTCACATCATCATGAGTCTCTGCTCGTCTCCACGAGCCCCCAATGCACTAATAGGTTTGGGTATTTGTTCTGTGGCCTTTACGCACTAACCACTACGCGAGAATAGATATGGGCCTCGACGTCGTGGTATCAGCTGAAGCTTTGTCAGATGTCCAGTTCAGCATTGTGGGGCGGTCGGATCGTGCCATCCACTACACGGGTGGTGCTGGTATCCACCCTGCACACAACGACCCGGAGTGCAACGGGCGATGGGCCCAGACCCCGGAGTGCTTAGGATGTAGACCAGCGGGGACCTCTCTGTTGAGCCTAGGTAGGGCTGCGACATGTTGATCTTCCAAGGCCGGGCATTGACCCCAGAAAGGTGTGTCCGGCCAGAGTGATCGAGCGTGTTGGGTAACGTGGTGCACCCCTGCAGGGAAGATATATATTCGAATACCATGTCCACGTCAATGGACGTTCAGACTTGTATCCTGATCTTATACAACTAGAAATGGATACTTGATATGTGATGGATATGTGGCCCCGGGATTGCTTTCTCGTAGGGAGTCGAGGAAGGATCTCTGGGCATTGATGCTACAACATGTTTGATAAATATAAATTGCTATTCTTTACTCTTCTACATGCTGCAAGACGCTTGGAGCTGCTTGAAGATGCTAGTCTTCGATAGGCTAGGCCTTCCCTCTATTCTGGCATTCTGCAGTTCAGTCCACAGATACAACCCTTCCATTTGATACCAATGCATACTTAGTATAGATCTGATGCTTGCGAGTACTTTGGATGAGTACTCACGGTTGCTTTGCTACCCCTTTTCCCCCTTCTTCCTTCTTTCCGATTGTCGCAACCAGATGGTGGATCCTTGGAGCCAGATGGCACCGCCAACGGATTCTGCTACATGGAGACCGCCGACGACCAGGAGTAGTTAGGAGGTCCCAGGCAGGAGGCCTTGCCTCTTCGATCGTGTTGCTTTTATGCTAGCCTTCTTAAGGCATCCTTGTTTAACTTATGTCTGTACTCAGATATTGTTGCTTCCGCTGACTCTTGTGTATCGAGCTTCTATTCGAGCCCTCGAGGCCCCTGGCTTTTAATATGAAGCTTGTATTATTTTAATTTGTGTCTAGAGTTGTGTTGTGATATCTTCCAGTGAGTCCCTGATCTTGGTCGTACACATTTGCGTGCATGATTAGTGTACGGTCAAATCGGGGGCGTCACATGTCAGCAGACATGACAGCTTGTCCATGGAAGTTGAACCACGGTGACCATCACGTTTCTTGTTTCTACCACTACCACACCCACACAAGACTCCCACGACGCCGCTCCAACCCTACCTGTAAGCACGACATCCCCCGACGTGGACATGGATCCTCTGCCATGGCTATCACTGCCTTGCCCTGCCTTTCCTTCGCTGACAGGTGGGACCCACACTTGGGGGTCCAACATGTCAGTGAAAGAATGGTAGGATTGTTCACGTCAGGGGATCCTCATCCCCCCGACGTGCGCCTCATCCCTCTCAGCCCACCGCTCCTCTGCCTTTGTGTGCATGACATGCGGGCCAGCTGAACTGCGGGGACCATCAACTTTCTACCATAGCCACACCTGATTGGACGCACTTTGCCTGCTCCGTTGTTGTGCTCTGATCCGTACTCCCGCACCATCGAATTTTCATCCAGCGGCTGTGACACATTTCGTCCCGGGCATCAATCCTCAGCTGGAGTACATCTGTACTACAGGTAGTACCCGCCGGTGTGACCATCTACGCCTCGTAACGCCCCGACGCCCAGCTGTGGCACCCTCGCCATGGCCACGCCACCACAGGCCGGTTCATCTCAAACGAGTGAGTCGCGAACCACACCACCACCATGAGAATGACATGTGGGCCAGCTGCATCTAAGGTCCGCATGTCATTGACTCATAGGCCGGGCACTAAGCCACTGAAGTTCGGTCCCGTGGGCCCCGAGAGGGAAATGTAACTCCTGCGGCAGGCCTTGTGGATCTCCCGCAGTACGAGCTCGTGCCAAACACGGAATTTGTTTCTTACTACTACCAACTACTAGTAAGGTACACGTGCATTGCACGCATGAGATTCTAGTCGTTTGTGCATTATGCTTCTACATGTGGAGTCTTCTAGATTCTACATGTGGCAAAATCTGGTGGAATGTAGATGATATCCAACGGCCAGTAGTGCTCGGATTTGCCATCTTTGTACCGTCGGATTGGCTTCAACCAACGACCACCTTTCAAAGTTATTCACACACTATATAGGGGTATAGATGTTTGGTTTGCAGCCTAAGGTTGCCACGCCTAAGCTTAGGCGTGCCACAAGTGTGTTTGGTTGCGTTCTCGTCTCAGCATAGTTGTTCCCTCTTCATGCATGCTCAACTCAACACCCCTCTTCATGTATGCTCTCTTCATGCATGCTTCTAGTGTATTTTTGCTAAGCTAGTGTGGACTCATGCACCCTCCATACACTCTACCAAACACCCAAAAGTGGGCCGAGAAGGGAACTCTTGGGATCATGCACCCTTCATACACCCTACCAAACACACCAGGCATGTGTTTGGTTCATTGCTACACTTGTGGCTTGCCACACTTTTCTAGCTACATGGTCCACATGTCATAGACTCAACTTCTTGCCAAATCTTGCCACACTTGTGGTGGCCATTTTGTTAGCCACATTTTTTGTGGCAAACACACTTTGCCTAAGCTTAGTTGTGGCAAAGTTAGTCATGATTGAAGTTCAACCATGGAGTCTTCTAGATTCTACATGCGGCAGAATCTGGTGGAATGTAGATGATATCCAACGGCCAGTAGTGCTTGGATTTGCCATCTTTGTACTATCGGATTGGCTTCATCCAACGACCAACTTTCAAAGTTATTCACACACTATATAGTGGGTATAGATATAAATGTGCCGGCCCGTTGCAATGGATCCAAAGTATATCTATTTAGTGGAGTGCACTCTAAACACATTATCTATTTATTTTCCTCTAACCTTTCGTAGCCATGCAACTAAGCCACATAGGCTTCATGGGTGCCCCCCACATCCACTACAAGAAATATGTCAACTAGTGACCTTCTGTCAGTGACCCTGGAAGAATTAGTCATAGATCTATGACCATTTGAGACCAATTGGTCAAAAGTTGTTCGGGGGGCTCCAAGTTTTTGACGCAATGCGAAGATTTTCCAAGTTTTTGATAATTTTTGTATTTTTTATACCCGTTTCAAAATGCGGTCAAAACGGCGGGCTTGACCGTTCCTAGCTAGTGGTTGAATCTTGGAAAACTTTTGATGTTTCTCTAATTAAATAGATACTTATGTACCTATAAATAATTTTTGGAAAAAATAAATAGCAAACTATGAGGCAGCTGCAGTTCAAATTTGACCCGCTTCCTGCTGAATCGGCAGAAATTTGTCTTTTTCACAAGAGGTGGATCAAAACTTTTGACACCCAACCATTTGGTCAATTGTGCATTAAATATGTCCTAGTATTTTAGGAAATTGATTTGGTACAATTTTGCAACAAAAATTTGGTAGTTCCTTCACAAAAAAGCTCATTTTGGGCACTCAAAAAATGGAAAATGATTTTTTCGTGCAAAGAAAATGATAACTCCCTTAGGCAACATTGTTTGGAATCCCAATATGCACCCTTGTGCACAATATGTGATCATTTGAACAAACTATGCCATGAATGTGGCCATAAGATTGATCATTTGGCTTGAAAGCCATGAATCTTCACGCATGATATCTCATTTCTGAGAACACTTTTTTAAAATAATTTTTATTACAAGTTTATTATTTTTACTGGTAACTTGGTCACACATAATGACACAATGCGAAGGTTTTCCAATTTTTTGAATTTGTTTTAATTTTTTATGCCCGTTTGAAAATGCGGTCAAAACGGCGGGCTTGACCGTTCCTAGCTAGTGGTTGAATCTTGGAAAACTTTTGATGTTTCTCTGATTAAATAGGTACTTATGTACCTAGAAATAATTTTTGGAAAAAGTAAATAGCAAACTATGTGGCAGCTGCAGTTCAAATTTGACCCGCTTCCTACTAAATCGGCAGAAATTTGTCTTTTTCACAAGAGTTGGATCAAAACTTTTGACACCCAACCATTTGGTCAATTGTGCATTAAATATGTCCTAGTATTTTAGAAAATTGATTTAGTACAATTTTGTAACAAATATTTGGTAGGTCCTTCACAAAAAAGCTCATTTTGGGCACTCAAAAAATGGAAAATGATTTTTTTCGTGCAAAGAAAATGATAACTCCCTTAGGCAACATTGTTTGTCATTCCAAGATGCACCCTTGTGCACAATATGAGATCATTTGAACAAACTATGCCATGAATGTGGCCATAAGATTGATCATTTGGCTTGAAAGCCATGAATCTTCACGCATGATATCTCATTTCTAAGAACACTTTTTAAAAATAATTTTCGTAATACAAGTTTATTATTTTTACTGGTAACTTGGTCACATATAACGACACAATGCGAAGGTTTTCCATTTTTTTGATCTCTTTTGAATTTTTTATGCCCGTTTCAAAATGCGGTCAAAACTCCGGGCTTGACCGTTCCTAGCTAGTTGTTGAATCTTGGAAAACTTTTGATGTTTGTATGATTAAATAGATAGTTATGTACCTAGAAATGATATTTGGAAAAAATAAAGAGCAAACTATGAGGCAGCTGCAGTTCAAATTTGACCCGCTTCCTGCTGAATCGGCAGAAATTTGTCTTTTTCACAAGAGGTGGATCAAAAATTTTGACACCCAACCATTTGGTCAATTGTGCATTAAATATGTCCTAGTATTTTAGAAAATTGATTTGGTACAATTTTGCAACAAATATTTGGTAGGTCCTTCACAAAAAAAGCTCATTTTGGGCACTCGAGAAATGATTATCTTACAAAAAACTCATTTATGAGAACACTTATTTAATGATATTTGCATGATTCAAAGTTTGTTATTTTTACTGAACAATGCAAAGGTTTTTGATTTCTATTTATTTTTATATAAATTTTCTAGGCCATCAAATAGCAGACATGATTTAAGAACTTATTTTCAATAAATTATTATGACCAATTTAAATGGTCTTAACCTCATCAAAGGAGATAATGCGTTCTGATTGGTCCAAAATCATGTCACGCGGATCATAAATTAAGCCGGATGCACCCGGATCTAACGGCCCACACCTCCCTCGTCGCTCTCACCTCGTGTCCCTCTCATCCTCATCCCCCCACGAAACCCTATCTCCCTTATCCCCTTCGGCGCTGCCGCTCCCGCTCCCTTTTCCCCATCGCCGCCGCCACCTCTGCTCGCTACACCACAGCCACACGGCCATCCCCATACAGATCCAACCGCCGCTGCATGTCGACGAGGCGGCTGGCGGGCGGGGCGCGCCGGCGCGGCCCTCCATGCACGCGTACCGGGAGGCCCTCGAGGCGGCGCCGTCGGGGATCGTCTCCGGGCTCGACTTCGGCCGCCTCAACTCCTCCCGCGCCAGCGGCTCGCTCCGCAAGGTCGCTGCCGAGGCCGCCGCCGCTGGGGCCCACGTCTTCCCCGACCTGTATGCTCTCGGGGGCGCGTCCCTGCCGGACCCGCTGGATGAGGAGGACAGGGCCAAGTGCCCGCACTCCATCGTGCTCGCCGGTGACGAGTTCCCTCCACGGCCATGGCCTCGGCCTCCCTTCCCCGACCGCCAAGACGCCGGCGCGGAGGCTGCTCTCCGCCACCGTCAGGGCCATGGCGCTGGCCAGCCCCAACAAAGGTACTGCGCAGTCGCGGCAGCGGACGGCAAGTTCATGCGGGCCATCGACAAGAAGGTCGGCAACTCCTTCGTCTACCCATTCGGATGGCAGGTACTCCTCCATGAGTCCTCTCCTCTGCTCTGCTCCATACGCATGCATACACTTGGTGATGCTGCTGAATGAATGAATGAATGTGTGTGTGGGTGGGTGCAGGAGGTGTATGTGCAAGGGCAGGACAAGGTGTACAAGGACGTGATCGACCCCGCCGTCCGCGAGTGGACCTAATAACTGATGTGTACCTTCATGAGCTTCCAGACGAACATGCAAGCAGCTTCGCTGCCAAGCCATCAGCCCAACCAGATGGAGCTGGCCCTCTTCCATGACCCACTGTTGCCTCAGGTAGCATAATTTCCACTCTGCAGACCATTCTTCCGTCTCTCACAATGCATCTGAGAGAAGCATGTTAGTACTACATTTTAGCAAGATGCCGAAACCAACGAGGTTTTGTCTAAGCAGGCCGGGGCGTAGAGCACGAACCCGTTCGCCGATGACAACTTCAAAGGTTACCCTGAGTACATGAACACCAACAACCCGCAGACGGCAGACGATCCCTTCCAGCAACATTTCCTGAAGTTGCCGGCGTCAAGCCCCTACGACAACTTCCTCAGGGCTGTAGGGTGCTGAGGCGAATGAGTTTCTGCCCGGAGCAGCAACAAGTCTGTCGTGTCACGTCTCTACGCATGGTACCGAAACACGAGCATGACTAGATCTAAGAATCAGAGAGATTAAGTCAGTATATCTTACTTGGGTACAAGTCGCTAGAGGTTGCTACTGACACACACTTAACCCATCCATTTATCTCTCTGGTAATTCTCCACTTGGGTACAAACTGTTATATATATATGCAAAAAGAAACTGTTATATATCCCATATGTTTAGGTTTATCAGGACTCGTCAAGTTGTCCTATCCCGAGGGTAGATTTAAAAAAATTCAGAATAGAATTCTGAAGGCTTGAACGATCCTTTTCACAAACGAATAGAGATGAAATTGCGTGCTTTATCTGATAGGTTCTCTCCTTTTAATTATTATTATTATCATTGTGTGTTGATTATATGAGGTGTTAGCTCTTCCTGGACCTCTCATCATTTCACCTGTAGCTAATGAAGCTTAGTGGGAAGCATCAATAAATAATTTTTGGCATATTTGATAATTTTAGATAGTTGCTGAGGCAGACATGTTGGTCCTTAGGTCAAAATATATCTTTGCCTGATCTTTGTATAGGTGGTATGACTATAACTGAACCATATGTTCTGTTTTATCATATATAACTGAATCATGAGTTTTTTTATATTTTAAACCTACATGAAAGGAAGTGTGCTTGTTGATGATGGTTATTGTTGCTGAATCCATATCCTGGTTCAGACTCATATTTTGCTATTCTTAGGTGGCGGGCTTGTACGGCATCGCGAGCAGGAGGGCCATGAGGGGTTTGCTGCTCTGCTCCTAGGGCGACCAAGAGGTCCTGCCCCGAGCTCAAGCACGTCCACGCTGACCCACCATGACAGGTAGCATCTCCACCCCCCTCTCATGTTCCTCTGCTCGCTATTGCTGCTCCGAATTATACATGTTGGCAAAGAGATGTCCCTGTTTTCCTCAGTACTATGCACTGCTATATTTATGTGGTTGTCTTTGTGTGCATCTTATTTTGAAACCAAGTGAGACACTCCATCCCCTACATCTTGACGATCCCTCATGCATTGCTCTCACTACCTCCTGCCCCTAGATTTCCAATTGCATTTGTTGCCTGCTCATTTAATTAATTAAAACTGCATGTGTGCGTGTAAGTATATCACTTTGTTGTTGTTCATCTTCAAAATATATGGATATACCTATTCCTACAATGTTTTGATTTCCTAGGTAGGTCTGTATTAGGCAGTGTTTCTTCTATGAAGAACTGTGCTCTAGTGATAATAGTGTGAGATTGTTATTTACCCTTTACTTTTTTGGTGCTGGTTGGTGTGCGTGCGATCTTAAGTGCAGATCGTTTGTCATTCACTGTTATTTACTTATGTGATCAGCATCATTTCTATGTAGATATGCAACTCTTGAGTATATTGTCCTTATATGCCCCTTTCATACCATTCCCACTCAAATCAAAGCTTCTGTATGCACTTGATATTTGCAATGAGGCTTGAGAGAATTTTTGTATGCACCGAAGTTTTCTCTAATATAGATTTCTCAAATCTCTCTCTGAACTTCTCTAATAAAAAATGGTGCTAACTGTTAAAGCTCTTCGTGGTGACATGTTTTTTTAGCAATACAATACAATATTAGCACTCAAGGACTGTTTGAGTGATAGGCTGTTCATACTTTTAGAGAAGTGAATTGATTAAGCTATTGCTTTCCCCAACAACAAAAAATAAACACGACAGTTGAACAACGTGTATCCCTTCACTTGAAAGCCTATGAAACTTCCTGTAGCAGCAGTGCAGCACACTTTATATATATATGTATGAGGCTGGGTAGTTCAACTCTACTTTACTTCCTAACTCATTCATATATATGATGGAAATTGTGCAGGTTCCATGGTGCCAAGTGGCCTCTGGCCATCTTGAACTGGGACTCCAGTAACAAGTAGATGTTGCTGCCGCACTCAATACTTTAAGTTGTTTTTTCATTTTTGAGAGATGTTAATCACCCAGTTTCCCTGTTAATAACCTGAGAACACTTGCGTCCTCCCCAACCCTCGCCCCAGCATGCCGCTGCCGGTATTGCGTGTGGCTGTCGCCGCAGCAGCTAATTAGATTTTTGGGACTCTGTTTCTATGCTCTGCTCGATAGCATTTTGGATACTGATTGGACACGCTTTATATAAAACGATTTATCTTGTACATTGCTCTGCCTAACTTGTATACATGAAACCATACTTGTCAAATACCGAGTATCACTGCTGAATAATAACGTCTTGTTTTCTGTTCACTGAATCACAATTCTTCTCTCTTTTTACCATCAGTCCATCTTACAGCCATCAATAATAAAAACAATTATCTTCATATTAGGCTTATTATTTTCTTGTCTACAGTATTATAATGTACATATGCTTTTCTGTTCATTGAATCACAATTCTTCACTCTTTTTACCATCAATCCATCTTCTTACAGTTGCATGTTTTTTTGGCTGTCCAGATGACCAAGCCCAAGGAGGAAGCAGCTGCTCATCACTGAGGACAAGTAACTCCAGCAGGTTGACGCCGTAGATTCGCAATGTACCTTCTATATGCCCATCCAGTTCTGTTATTTGTGTCTTGATACCCAAAAAACCCCATGCCCATGTGGGAGCTGAACCATAGTTGTTTGCTTGTGGAAAATAATATCCTTGGCTGAATTGACTTGAGGCGGTTTCTTCGAAATTCTTGGAAATGATTTGGTAGTTTCTTTCGGCGAGAAATTGTTTCATACTGAAGTTTACTGGTACATGTGTGGTTTGCTACTGTTACTTCGTTTGGGTTGGGTTGGTTCCAGCGAGGAGATGTGCACGCACGCTGGCAGCATGAGCTAGCAGCCATGATTGTCAGCCAGCCACCACCATG
This sequence comes from Triticum aestivum, assembly GCF_018294505.1. Classification (NCBI taxonomy): domain Eukaryota; kingdom Viridiplantae; phylum Streptophyta; class Magnoliopsida; order Poales; family Poaceae; genus Triticum; species Triticum aestivum. Next base: position 75,734,790 of record NC_057808.1, on the reverse strand, counting down.
TAAATGTAATAAATGTGTGGCTTATCTAGTGTGCTGCTGTTAGAAATATAGATGTGTGGCCTATCTAGTGTGCTGCTAATAATCTGTTTTTACCTCACTTGGCAGGCACCATAATCTGTTTTTACCTCACTGTACTGTAGGAATAAATGTGTGGCCTATCTAGTGTGCTGCTGATAGAAATATAGATGGAATATTAGTTGACTAGTTATGCAATCTATAATCCTTCATATATACTGCCGTTGTCTATGCATGCTGCTGCTTCATACACGTTTAATGAAATCTATCAAGCAGCTGTTGTCATGTCATGCTTGTTGTATTAACAGCCAATTTAGTTGCGTATTGCCAGTTCAAGTTTTTTAGTACATATCATGTTCTATTTTGCTATTGAACACCTTCCAATTGCTGAATTGCCTTGTACACATAATTGTTTGTAATCTATGGGAAAGCCGTTAATAGTCAGCTGACCTCATGAACTGTAAAAATATATCCAAATCTTGTGTTGTTAAAGTGAGCTTATTGTCAATTCTTGCTTATAAGCTATGTTTGATGCTGTCAACATGTTCTTATTCTTCTTCTTTTTGCATAGGTGAAGTATGAAGTGTGAATCCATGAAGCCTATCAGCAAGAGCAGCATATTATGTATTGTAATATCAGGAGTGTAATATTAGTCAGAGTAGCATATTATGTATTGTAACATTTAGTGTTGTTTTGGATGAATTTCATTTGCTCTATAGTCTGTTTGAAATATTGATTGTGTATATAATTTCAATACCTATGAAATGGAAACCTGACTAGGGGGACCCACTTATGAAAATTGTTTGACAAATTTTGAAATTTTTGACATGTGGATCCAATTGTGATATCAACATGACAAGTGGGACCAATCTGACTAGTGGGACCGACACAAAAATCATATGGCTGGAAATAGAAAATTAATAATAATGGCCCAGAAATTAAAAAGGCTGAATAGTTGGGCCTGACCCATATAGCTGACCAAAATTAGTAAGAAAAAATAATATAAAAAGGCTGAATTGTTGGGCCTGGCCCATGTAAAACACCCAATCGGACCGGGCTGAATCTTATCAACGACCTTCTCAATTGGTCGCAATTTTGCCACGTCCGATTGCCACGTCGGATCCGACGTGGCCTGGGCAGACAACCAGTGACCGAAACAAAAGGTCATGGGTTCAACGACCTTCTGTTTTGGTCGTAAACGTCTACGACCTTCTCACAGAGAAGGTCGCTAATTTCAGTTTACGACTGCCAGCTTTTGACCTTCTGTTTTTGGTCACAAAAAGGTCGCAAATGAAAAACTATGACCTTTCAGCGGCCAATAGTGAGGGTCACAAGTTGACATATTTCTTGTAGTGATCATATTATTCATACTACGTTGACTGAAAAAAGATAAATCACCCAAAACAAGATCTTCCCGTTTTTTGTTCCTACGATGCTGTGCCGTGCACATACCTACTAGTTGTATAGTGGTAGTACTAGTTGTATAGTACAAACTTGGTACCAGTAGGAGTAGAGTAGTACGGAATGCTCCTACTCTATCAACGAGCCCCATCTGACACCAAATTTCTTGGCTTCCGTGCTACAGCTAGATCTTCCCCTCGTTTCTGTTTTCCAACCCGGTGGCAGGCGGGGTGCGGTTTGCCAATAGTCGGTTTGCTCAACGGCGGTCCCACATGAAAGTGAAAATGCTAGGCAACACGCCTTCCCTAAGCTATGTGTCGTGCCGGATGGGCCGTGGAGTACTCCCGATTCCCGGGCGTGTGTGGGCGGAGTGCGACGCGAATGCGACAGGCCTTTTCCTTTTACTAGCAATGTGCCCGTGCGTTGTGACGGATCCAAAGTAGTAGAATAGTAGTACTTGTTCACAAACTTGAAAGAAATCACTCTTGTTTTGATATACTCCTAATATATTACTCCCGCCGTTCCTAAATATTTGTCTTTTTAGAGATTTCAAATGGACTATCACATACGGATTATATAGACATATTTTGAAGTGTAGATTCACTCATTTTGCTCCGTATGTAGTCACTTATTGAAATCTCTAGAAAGACAAATATTTAGGAACAGATGGAGTACTTTTCACTCAAAATATATTTCTCAGGCTGTTTTGATGAGGTGAGGGAGGGGTGTGGTTGCTTTCAATATAATAAGGGGTTTTCTGCAAATTGGAGCAGAGAAGTGGGCTATTGTTGCAAAAATGCCACAACTTACCTCACAACCGTTAGATGCAGCTCTAATGGTCAGAAACGACAGATGGCAGACACACCACCATCACCAACTGAGTCTTTTATAGGAGTAGGAGTAGAGAAGCATGTATAAATTGTAACAGTTTGGTTCTGCTCCTTGGCACGATCGATAGATAGAAATGATGATTGGAAACGCTAGGGTGGGGCTATTTCCGCCAGATAAGCAGGGTACATAGTAGCTAGGTTGGCGCATCATCGATTTGGTCACACGCGGTCCGACGTGTTCTAGTGTTTCTAGCAAGATGCCCGCGCGTTGCACGAAGTTGATGGAAAAGGTAAGCACAACTTATGAATTGACGGATGGAGTACTAGTTATAGTGATGCATATAATTAAGCAAAGGGATCGCACATGTCGGTATTGACTGGCACGAGAATGCAACAACACAATAAGAATTAAGGCCACGATGATGATGCAATCGTAGTGGTGGTTACAAAAGGCAAGAAGAAAGATGCATCCATCAACGTACGACCTACTCCTCCTCAACTTAGTGCGTCGGGCCACCGACCGGCGGCAGCTTTTGTTGGAAATATGCCCTAGAGGCAATAATAAATTGGTTATTATTATATTTCCTTGTTCATGATAATCGTTTATTATCCATGCTAGAATTGTATTGATAGGAAACTCAGATACATGTGTGGATACATAGACAACACCATGTCCCTAGTAAGCCTCTAGTTGACTAGCTCGTTGATCAATAGATGGTTATGGTTTCCTGACCATGGACATTGGATGTCGTTGATAACGGGATCACATCATTAGGAGAATGATGTGATGGACAAGACCCAATCCTAAGCCTAGCACAAGATGGTGTAGTTCGTTTGCTAAGAGCTTTTCTAATGTCAAGTATCATTTCCTCAGACCATGAGATTGTGAAACTCCCGGATACCGTAGGAATGCATTGGGTGTACCAAACGTCACAACGTAACTGGGTGGCTATAAAGGGGCACTATAGGTATCTTCGAAAGTGTCTGTTGGGTTGGCACGAATCGAGACTGGGATTTGTCACTCCGTGTAAACGGAGAGGTATCTCTGGGCCCACTCGGTAGGACATCATCATAATGTGCACAATGTGACCAAGGAGTTGATCACGGGATGATGTGTTACGGAACGAGTAAAGAGACTTGCCGGTAACGACATTGAACAAGGTATCGGATACCGACGATCGAATCTCGGGCAAGTAACATACCAATTGACAAAGGGAATTGTATACGGGATTGATTGAATCCTCGACATCGTGGTTCATCCGATGAGATCATCGAGAAGCATGTGGGAGCCAACATGGGTATCCAGATCCTGCTGTTGGTTATTGACCGGAGAGTCATCTCGGTCATGTCTGCGTGTCTCCCGAACCCGTAGGGTCTACACACTTAAGGTTCGGTGACGCTAGGGTTGTAGAGATATTAGTATGCGGTAACCCGAAAGTTGTTTGGATTCCCGGATGAGATCCCGGACGTCACGAGGAGTTCCGGAATGGTCCGTAGGTAAAGATTTATATATGGGAAGTCTTATTTTGGTCGCCGGAAAAGTTTCGCACTTTATCGGTATTGTACCGGGAGTGCCGAAAGGGGTCCGGGGGTCCAACAAGGGGTCCACCAGCCCCGGGGGGGGCACATGGGCTGTGGGGGGTGCGCCTTGGCCTATATGGGCCAAGGGAACCAGCCCCAAGAGGCCCATGCGCCAAGAGATAAGATAAATGGAGAGTCCTAAAGGGGGAAGGCACCTCCGAGGTGCCTTGGGGAGGATGGACTCCTCCCTGGCCGCACCCTTCCTTGGAGGAAGGGCCAAGGCTGCGCCCCCCCTCTCCCTTGGCCCTATATATAGTGGGGGGAGGGAGGGCAGCAGCAATCCAAGCCCTGGTGCCTCCCTCTCCCTCCCGTGACACATCTCCCTCCTCCCGCAGCGTTTGGCGAAGCCCTGTTGGAATCCCGCTACTTCCACCACCACGCCGTCGTGCTGCTGGATCTCCATCAACCTCTCCTCCCCCTTGCTGGATCAAGAAGGAGGAGACGTCGCTGCTCCGTACATGTGTTGAACGCGGAGGTGCCGTCCGTTCGGCGCTAGGATCATCGGTGATTTGGATCACGACGAGTACGATTCCATCAACGTTCTCTTGAACGCTTCCGCTCGCGATCTACAAGGGTATGTAGATGCACTCCTTCCCTCTCGTTGCTAGTAAACTCCATAGATTGATCTTGGTGATGCGTAGAAAATTTTGAATTTCTGCTATGTTACCCAACAGCTTTTGTGGCGAGGTCGAGGTGCATCTCAGCAAAGGCATCCAAGGCTTCCAGCCGGTTGAGGAAGGCCAACGTCGTAGCGTCCTCACTGGCCTTGTAGATACCTGTGTACACGATTTTCTCATACACGTGGATGTGTAGGTCGATGAATTCTTGCAGGGCGAGGCGCCTCGCGGCGAGCGCGACCTCTAGGTGGACATTCTTCCTGGCGTCGGCAGCAGTCGCAGGGCCACCAGTGCTTGAAACAAGTTCCGGCCATGGAGGCCGATTAGGGTGGCAGGCAATGAGGAGCCCGGGCGCGCGGGCTGGAGGAGTACGGCGATGTCGTCCGCGAGCTTCTTGAGGACGGTGAACTTGTTGGTGGTGGAAACGATCATCTGGTCCAACTGAGAGTCGTAGTTGGCGTCGACGGCGGCCATCCACCAGCCGGTCTCCAACACTGTCTGGAGACGATCCTCGGCGCCATGCCGCAGGCCGACGTCGTGGACCGTCTGGCACAGCCGCTAGCCGCTCGCGCGCATCGCCGCCATGGCTCTGGAGTGAGCTCTTTTGCGCTTAGTGTAGGTGCTTAGGCAAATGCTTAGGTGCGTATGATGTGGTAGATGCATTGGAATGGAGGGGCGCCTTTATATGAGGGCAAACTGCGTTGCATTCACATCGTGCAGCCTCTTTTCCCGGTCCATCTCCCATTACTTCCCTCATGCATTAATTGAAGGAGGATGCATTGGCCGTTCAACATTTCGGGAACCGCTACTCCCTCCTTCGTCTTCATTAAAGCCGTATCAGGAACTGCGCCGCTCGCTGTCAAATCAAATAGTACTGCGCACCCGCTGCACGCCCGGCTGAACACGCCTCCTCGCCTCCATCAAACCCCTCCGTTAAACCCGCATGCAAACCGAGAAACCTACTCCGGCCACACGTCCGTTCATGAGCGGGCCGTAATTAAACACAACACCGGCCGAGCTCTTCCCGTCCGCCCTCAGTTTAAACGAGGCCAGACGCCGGCCAAGCTCCTACCGTCGGCCCTCTATTTACACGAGGCCAGATAGACAGCGGGAAAGAATCGCACCCCTCCGCCGCTCCCCCATCTCCTCCTTCACCATTTTCTCCACTCTGCCGATAGCTTCCGAGGAGCCGTTCTCCAGCATATTACCCGGCTGGGTCGCCCGCTGAGCCCTCTGGATACGGGCGAGGCCGCTCGGTGCTTCACCAACCTCGCTTGGCCCGACGGAGCCAGTTGCCGCCCCAAGCAGGCGCGTGGTTTAGCAACTCGCCGCTCCAGTTCATCTCGATGAGGAGTGGCGAGTTGCTCCACGCTGGCACAGCGGCGAGCACACCGGTACGGGCGTCATCGCTGCCGCGTCGTACCGCGCCACCAGTGTCTGCGGTTCCGCGCCTCCCGTGTCTGTGGGCGCGCCTCCCATGCCTACGGCGGCGCCATGCAGGCAGAGACAGAAGCCGGGTGCGTGGAGAGCGACGAGTCGGTGGCTAGCTTCTCCATGTCCGCTGCCATCACCGAGGAGAAGTAGAACACGGGAGGCCGGCGCCACTTGGGTCCCATGAAGGCCACCGCCGAGGCGACGACTGCGCATTCAGGTGGTTTCTTTGCTGCTTCGTCTCTTCCGAGGACCTTCGTCGACCCCGCAAGTGTCTGCCAAACATGAGGAAGACAAAGGGATCCACGGGCGGCCATTTAGATTATGTACTCCCTCTCTTGCTGGCGGGAAATATTTGTTCTAAGAATGGATAAATTGTGTGTATCTATAACTAAAATAAGTCTAGATACATCCATTTCTAGGACAAGTATTTCCGGATGGAGGGAGTATTAATTATACCAAGAGAGCCGGATTGGCACCGCTTAGTTCATGTAAATGTAATGAAATCCATCATGTTTATATGAAGATCTGGCTTTTTTATATGAAATCCATCATGCTTATATGAAACCAGTCCGTGTTTGTACGAATATCATTTGGTTGGTTAGAGTTGTGAAAATGTATGCCGCTGGCGTTTGATGTCGTCCTCCGCGGAAGGAAGCAGGAGGAAATTTGCCGGCTGCCGTTGGAGATGCTCTTATGCTGGAAATAATAGAGTGACATCCAATCCATTTGAGTTAATTGCGTGTATGATTGTCCCTCTATAAAAAGTTAATTGCATGTACAGTGTACACGTGACTTGCAGGGTGGCTACAGCTTCGTACAGAAAGTTAAAAAGAAACAAGTCCATCCTTAATCTTGTATTCTAAGTACTCTGTGGGTGTCATTGTTAGTACAGTAGCGAAAGAAGTATATATTAAATAAGTAATATATAATATAAAAATCTAAAGTTAAAGACAGAATTCGAACTCATGTCATCGCGTTGCGAGCATCCGGCGCTAACCAGTCCAGCACATTTTTGTTGTAGACCATGCTGGAGATATATCTCCATGTCTACTCTTATACTCCATCCGTTCCTAAATATTTGTCTTTTTCAGATTTCAAATGGACTACCACATACGGATGTGTTTGTAGGCATATTTTAGAGTGTAGATTCACTCATTTTGCTCCATATGTAGTCACTTGTTGAAATCTCTAAAAAGACAAAAATTTGGGAACGAAGGGAGTAGAAAACAAAGTTGGTGATGATGGTGTGCGTGCCATCCTGCAATATAGGACGTCGGATTTATATCTAACGGATAGGAAGGAAACTATGGCAATTTTGCAAACATATACCCACACCCTCTCCCGCTCGCAAATACGGCCTTCCCTCATTCATCCTTTTCTCTCACAAGATAAACTACTCATACAAATGCATCTTGATGTTCCGTGCAACGCACGGGCATCTAGCTAGTTTCTTTTAAAATAGTTACTGCGATAATTGGGTTGAAGTGATATATTTTATGTCTGCCCCGAATGATTTCAGATTCACTAGTAGTAACAAAGAAAATGTTGCCTTTTTAATTAACAGAAAACAGGGTGAAAACTATCACATGAGGCCGGTAAAAACGAGGCACGCTAGGTTCAGCGCCATCGTCACTACAGCTGTGCGCGCGCGAGAAGTCTACATATCGAGGGGGCTACTGAGCGAGGCACAGAGACACAATGTTCGAGAGAGAAACCAATTGACAGATTACGATCAGATCGAGTTGTCACCCTTCTGCTGTCATTGTTGGGGTGGGGGAGGGGGAGGGAGAGAAAGACGTATCGAGAGTGTGCGCGGTAGGCACAGAGGCACAACTAGAGAGTGTGTGTGTATGTGTGTGTGTTTGAAAGAGGAGTAGATAGATTACTGTCAAGATCGAGGTGCCACCCTACTCCTTCGGTGTCAGGTAGTGTGTGTGTGTTTGAGAGAGAAGCCAGTCGATAGATTAGTATCAAGATCGAGGTGTCACCCTACTCCTTCGGTGTTGGGAAGTGTGTGTATGTGGTCGTGTGGGTGTGGGTGTCGGTGTCAGGGGGGCAGTGACACTTACATATCTCTACTCTTATAAAAAACAGAGTTGGTGATGATGGTGTTCCTGCCATCCTGCAATATAGGCCATCCGATTTATATCCGACGGATAGGAAGGAAACTGTGGCAATTTTGCAAAAGGATACCCACACCCCTCTCCGCATTTGCAAATAAGGCATTCCCTCGTTCATCCTTTTCTCCCACAAGATAAACTACTCATACAAATGCATCTTGATGTTCCGTGCAACGCATGGGCATCTTGCTAGTAGGGAGAAGGAGTTTGTGTGACACATATCTAGCTATATTAAGGGATAGGTAGATAGCATTTGTGCGAGGCATACTTAAAGCATCACGAAGTTAAAAAAACGGTGTGCATGCAAGTGCCAGAAAAATGAAGCGAGAAACAATGTGTGCATGTGTGTGTGTGTGTGAGAGAGAGAGAGAGAGCGAAATCTCAAAACAAAAGGTGCTCTGCTGGAATCCCATTGTATGTATTCATCTGGTCCCGGAACTCGAGTTAACCTTAGGTATATGTGTAAGAGACATTATTATACTTTGAGACATTAGTGGTTGTGGGTGGGCGGAATTAAAGGGGTGGCCGTGTTCGACTGAGAGAGCGTGTGTGTTTCTGTGTGAGAGACTTGTAGGACGGGCTAGAAAGACGAATTCTAACCTTGATGGAGGGAGAGAAATACACGAAGTGCGCGTGTGATATTTCGATGCCCACAGGGAAATGAGATATGTATGCGTGTGAGAGATATTGCACAATTGATTCACGTATCACTATCTAGCGATCGTGGACGTGCATCGCTTGAACATAAATCAATATCTACTTCATATCGTGGCCAAAGGTACAATATCGATTCAAATCTATAAAGATTGGACACTCACATATCACATTTTTTCTATTTAAATAAAGCTTTTCAGTTGTGCATGCCAAAGTTACAGTGATGTTTCTTCAAACAACCAATGTAGCTATCATGTACATGCACCATTGTTACTCTTGCATTCAAAATCATTAGTCTTGGATGATTTAAGGTTCTATTATGAAGTAATATATGTAATATTCACATATGAATTCAACGGGTACGCAATTTATGAAATGGAGGCTATGTAATCATATGACGTAACACTTTTAAGTAGCGGACTACAATATCCATTTCTTTTTGTGCGCCACTACACTAACACGTCAATGCATTATGTTTAAAGTAAATAACCAATTGCACTAAATTATCTATTTACACGAGAAATACATAGGCTGAGCGTTTGATCCCTTTTTTGTGAACGCGCCACTACACCCGTATGATTGGCCGCGCCCGTGTGAACGTCCAAGTTATCGGCGCATCATCCCGAGTTATTGTCTTTTTTCTGGGGTGGACTTCACACCAGTTATTAACTGCTGATGTGTGCCCCGTGTACACAGTCTCACATGACCTTCCCGCTAGCACGGTCCAAAATTAGTTGAAACTGGATACGAACGATCCCGCGGGCGGCAAAATCTCCCGCCTCCTTCTAAAATTTCCGCCACCTTAGTCTTTAGCATGCGAAATTCCCCTTTTGTCCTTGGTGCACGGAGACCAACAGTTACAATACCGCCCTCATCTACATAATAGGTCGGGGCTGCTTTGGTAACTTCCGGTTCCCCCCACTACACGGCACCCCCATTTCCTCTCCCCCTCCCACAAAAATGACTAACTCCACGGCACCAGAGCATCTTACATCACGCCGTCCGTACTTCATCGGCCTTTCTCCCCTCCCCTCTCGAAACCCTAGACTGCTCATCCACCGGCGTACCAGAGCCCATTCACTGCCAGCGGCGTCCACCTCGCCGGATCTGCTTCTGCGGCTGCATCTACCCCTCCCACCTCCCCTAGAAACAAGTAGACTGCTCATCCACCACTGTACCACAACCCATTCAGTGTCGGCCTTGTCCACGGCGCCGGATCTGCTTCGCCGGTACTCTCGTCAACCGCAGCGCATCTGCAGCGGCTCATTCATACTCCCCACCGGAGACGCTTCGTCCACACCCCCCGGAGCCGCCCCACCGATGCCCCCGTCGACGGCCTCTGATCCTCTTCGCCGACACCTTCCTCAACCCTACCAGAGCCGCTTCACCGACACCATCGTCAACCCCACTGGAGTAGCTTCGCCTATACCATTCTCAACCCTACTGGGGCCGCTTTGCCAACTCACAAGTCCACGGCCTCAGATCCGCTTCCTCGCACCCTCATCCAACCTACCGGAGTAGCTTCTGACGCCCCGTCCAGGGCCGCAGATCCGTATCGTCGACACCATCCTTAACCCAACCACCGGAGCAGCTTCACCTACGCCCTCGTCCACGGCCACAGATCCGCTCCGCCCACACCATAGTCCACCCTACCGGAGCCGCTCCACAAACACCCTACTCGACGGTTCTAGATTTCCTTACCGGACCCCGACAGCCAGCGCAGCGTCATCACCCTTGACGTTTCCAACCCGATTCCCACCGTCTGGCAAGATGCCAAGCACCTGCCACGGCCTAGGTCCTTGTCACCTTTAAACCCGTCCAACATCACCTGCCCGATGTACTTCAAATATACTAATAGGTCGCTGTTACCTATTATGCAGCTAGCAAAAACTACAAGGACGATGTTTCTTCTGGATCTAACAGCTTGGCCAACCAAGATCCTGGACCGAGGCATTGCTATGATCTTGTAAGCGCGTCTCTCTCTCTCTTGTATTGTTCTATGCCTGCCAGCGTGCTTTGCTAGGATTTTCGACAAGTAATCCCTTTGTGCAGACAATGATTTCTACTACTGGCTGCTAAATTAGATATGTAGATGTCATACATGATACTACCTCGTACCTCCGTTCCTAAATATAAGTCTTTCTAGAGATTCCACTATAGGCTGCATACGGAGCAAAATGAGTGAATCTACACTCGAAAATGCATCTATATACATCTGTATGTGGTCCATACTGGAATCTCTACAAAGACATATATTTAGGAATAGAGGCGGTACATTACACAAAATCGTAGGTGGCATGTAGGAATTCCAGTGCACTACATTAGGCTCCCTTAGAGTGCCTGCTAGTCCAGCACACAAAGTCATGGCTAGTTTATGCTACGCACACAATCATTAATTGGTGGGTTAAATATGCGCAAGGGATATGCAATGTATTATCTGGTAGAGATGTCTGAAATTAGCCGTGTCAACTTGCAGATAGGGTTACACAATGAAAAAGTACAAGATGTATGTGGCAATTTCATGGAACATCGCAAAAAAGGAGAGGCAGCGGTGAGCCTATACAGTGTGCTATGGTACGTCACTCCTCCATTGCAATCATCGTGACATGTTATTTGTATGTCAGTTCTATTGGCCAAGTTTCTTAGGGACAGTTATTACGAGTTATCCTAAGAAAATAAGCACCTGCGAATATAAGCTCCATGTAATAAGCCAACCAGTTCTTTTCATTGCGTTTTCAGCTTATCTTTGGTATGATCAGTGAAAAGTCTAGATTGCATTATATTTTTTCATTTTGCTGCCCATATGAAAATTAATTTGACTTGAAAACATCACAAATTGAACCCAGTGCAGTAATGAATATGATAGGAAAATAGACCATCACTATTTGCTCAAAATGCAAATACAAAGATACCATCTACTTGGCACAATCTACTTGGGTCAATGTTTTCCATAGAGATCCCATTGCCTAATTTAAACAAAGAACAAATGACCCACATTTAAATGAAGAACAATTATTTATTGAAATTCGATGGTCCAAGTGGCTGGTTATTATCATATAGCAGCACCACCTGAAAGCATCATATAGCAGTAGCAGCTCATAGCAACTCATCATACAACAGCAGCAGTAGTGTGCAATTCATCACATACCAGCAGCAGCTCATAGCAATTCATCATATAGCAGGAGCAGCCCATAGCAATTCATCATATAGCAGCAGCAGGAGCAGCTCATAGCAATTCATCATATAGCAGCAGCAGGAGCAGCTCATTGCAATTCATCATATAGCAGCAGCAGGAGTAGCTCATAGTAATTCATCATACAACAGCAGCAGGAGCAGCTTATAGCAACTCATCATATAGCAGCAGCAGCTCATAGCAATTCATCATATAGCAGCAGCAGCTCATAGTAATTCATCATATAGCAGTAACAGCTCATAGCAATTCATCATATAGCAGCAGCAACAGCTCATAGCAATGCATCATATAGCAGTAGCAGAAGCAGCTCATAGCAATTCATCGTATAGTGGATCAGAATGAAAATTTGGCAAAAAATCAAAGAAGATCCTCACCTTGTTGGATGAGCTCATCCTTCAACAGCACCTCAAGGCCACGGCCTGGGAGGTGGGGAGGGGGAATAAGGTGCCTTCTGCCGCAGTGTGGCATCGACCATAGTTGTGCAGCGCCTGCCGGAGTAGTGCGTTGGATGAACCACAGTGGAGTAGCTGCTGGAGACCATGAGAATGAGGGGCGACGACAGAGGGAGGAGCGGCCAGGGACATTTGCCCCTACCCACCGGCCATATGTAGCCTAGCTGGACAGAGCATCGTGGAGGACCAGGCTAGATGGGACCAGTGGCGACGGCTCGCTAGAGGAACCCTAGTGCTGCAGGCAGGGGATCGAGGTAGAGGGAAAGGGGAAAGGAGATGCAAGTGGGCAGTGCAATGAATGCTTGCGTGTTTTGTTTTTACTTGAGGGTGAGGTGTGACGCGGGTGTCAGCAGTTGCATTTTGAGTGTAATATAGGCAAACAACAGAGTCATTTCACTATTCCCCTTCCCTTCATTTTTTAGTGAGGTTCTACCCGAAACACCCCCCTCCAAAGCGAAATTAGTTAAGCCCAAGCCCATAACTCAAAAATGACTTCTTTACATCTTTAATGGCTTATTTTGACAATAAGCCGTGAAAAGGCGGAATAGAACTGGCCCTTAACCTGCAATTCAATTGTGCGTGCAATGATGAATCACTCTTGCCTGCTATAGTGTACATTTAGGCATCATAATACATGGCATAACCTAATACATGTGGATTCCATTGTAGAATCTGGAATATGCAATGTTTATGTTAGTTCATACGTTGCACATGATGTTTAAATGCCCCTTAACTCTGGTCAGTCAAGTGATGGTCTTTAAGCCTCCTTCTTTGCTTCTTTTCTTGATATGTAAGATTTGCTCACACATCTGTTCAATTGCATGTTTGCATCAGCCAGCCATACTAGGACTATTTGCTTTGATTACTTGTTGTTCTTGACCTAACACTCTAACAGAGCTTGTCAATGATTTAAACACTAAAGGCTGCTGTAGTGGGGCCTTTTCTAACTCATAGGTGACATAAAGGTTTGGCTGTACACTAAAGTAGGCTCTCCAAGAGTACCTGGAGATCCAGTTCGAAGGTATGCCTAGTTTTTACATAGTGCAGACATAGTAAATGCTCATTTCATTGTGTGCAAGTGCAAGAGATGCGGCATGTTTCATTATGTGGTGTTGTTTTGTTATAATCTCATCCTTTTGTGTTCAGGGACTGGAAAGTATGCATATTTATCTTCCAAGGAGACGAGTAACTAGTTTGTGTCACCTTGCAGAGGGGGTGCAATGAAGATAAGATTGAGGATTTCCAAGTACAAGATGTTAGGAAGGAGCCTTGCAAGAGAAGTAGGAGCTGCGCTGAGCCTCTTCAACCTGTTAAGGTAAGTCACTGTATCCAACTCAACAGTTCAATTCCTTGTTTATTTCAGGCATAGTTAATTTGCTCTTTTCAATTGCTTTATTCGTCCTTAGTTAATGAGATGCCCAAAGAATGATGCCTGATGTTAGGTACTTGTATAACTATTAGTTGACATAATTAAAGGCCTTACCATTTAATTACTCTGCCGAAGTGTGCCTGAAGCTTTGAAGTCTATTAACCAACTATTATTGCATGAGTCTCACAATCTAGTTTATACTAGGCTAATGATTGCATAGTTTTGCTTGCTGTAGTATGTTTGTATGAAACCCTCTCCTGTTCATTACGCTCCCTAAGACTTTACTTGAGCTACAGAATGGCCAATTGCTTGCTTACTTCTACGCAACGTGCTGTCTAAATTTGTAACTTGTTTGTGTTTTGGATTGGGCCCCAACATCACACTCCTCTGGTGAGCTAAGAGAGATTTCTGTATGCAGGCTGCACAGACTACCTTTTTTATAATTTTTAAAATATCACCTGCTTATGCTTCATGACGTGTAACATTATTGTTAGTCCTGTTTTGCCATGTACAAAATAGTCTGTCTTGCTTGCTTCACTGTTGTAACTATATTTTTGCCCTAGTCATGTGTACTTACAGAAACATTTCAGGATGAAGTGACATCAACACAAAGATCTACGAGCAGTGTGGCATGGCCGTTACCGAATGAATATGGATTGGAATTGGAATGTGTTGATGTTCTCGAGCATCAACTAGAGGTGGCAAGATAACGTGTACATGATTCTCAACGTACAATCAACAAGTTGAGACTGGACATGCAGGTATAGTTCAAATGGTAAGTTATGTTGATGCGCGTCCATGATGTATGAGCTGTATTTGCCCAGTGTATGTAATTTGTTGTTTGTGTATGCTTTATTATCACTGGTGCCGAACCATAATACCCAGTGGGTATAATCGGCTGTAATTTCTTTATTGTATAGTGTAGGATTATTCTACGTTTCTATGCCTTACTGTCTTTATTGTATAGTGTATGTTTTTTAGAGGTGATAGTATAGAGTAGGATAATTCTTTGAATATGCTATATCGTTCAAACGGGGGCCAACTCGCCCAAACGTTGTAGTGACCATGGCCCTCCACAGGCCGTACGATCCATGGGCCATCTACGGGACGGACGATCCATGGCCTTCTATGGCCGTCGGATCCGTGGGCCTTCTATGGGCTGTCGGATCCATGGGCCTTCTATCGGCTGTCGGATCAATGGGCCTTTTATGGGCCATCGAATCCATGGGCCTTCTATGGGCCATCGGATCCATGGGCCTTCTATGGGCCGTCATATCAATGGGCCTTCTACGTCCCGTAGGATCCATGGGCCTTCTACGGGCCATCTCATGTATGGGCCTTGTACGGGCCGTATAAGGGGCCGTAAACGGGCTAGAGTGGAAATCGTACGTTTTGTGGGCTGACCATAACGGGCCGTTAATAGGCCGTATTTGATGATGCTATGAAAATGGCCCAACAGATTAATGGGCCACAAATGGGCCGACTGTATCCACGGGCTGAATTTGGCCCACAAGCAGAAAAGGCCGGTAACGGGCTGTAAGTAACCGAATGCTGGAAATGAACCCAAGAATAAATGGGCCCTGAGAAGGCCGAAAGGTAACACGGGCTGGAAACGCCCAATGGAATAATGGGCCGCTAATGGGTATAAAGCGATACACTGTTCATCACGGGCCGGTTTCACCATGGGCCGTTACTGGGCCAAGAGTTACAAAGGGACTCATATGGGCTGAAATACGTCATGGGCCGGAAGTTACAACGGGCTGGAATCATATTGGACGGCCCAGATGACGCTACTGGGCCTAATTCCGGTAGGCCGTAACGGGCCGTGAGTTAGCGGGTTGTAAATGGGCTATATGCGAACATGTCGTAACAGGCTTCCCGTGGGCTGGCCCGCCACCTTTTGACCATGTCAAACGGGCCGGCCTTTTCACATGAATGGGCCTCCGTTGGGCCGTGCCACATGTCGACGTATCATAGGCGCCTTGGGTCCAATGAGTGGATGACATCTGTCCCAACGGTGAGCCAACACATGTTTCCTCCAGCCAATGATGATTTTACATGTGGAAAATCCCCATTCGTCGGGGCTGTTAACGGGTTATCGGATCCAAAACCGGACCCGATAGCTTAACGGCGTTCCGTTACGGTGGATGCCACGTGTCGGTCACCCTTGATGAAAGCACTCCTGTGACGCGCGATTTATTGTCATGGAAGTGGACACTTCTGTGATGATAATTTTGGTAATGTCATGGAACACTTCTACGACAGCACAGGTATGACTATCTTGATTCTATCATAAAATCATCATGGATGTACATGCATGACAAAAAATGCGACCTACTGTGACAAACATGTATCATCAAGGAAGTGTATTTTTTTGTAGTGTGGTATTGAAACAAAAACGAGATGTATGGCCATATCTATAGCAACTACGACATCTAAACTGATTTTTGCACTCAATGCGGAGATGTCCAACAGATAAGCATTTGCCACATAAAGAAAAAACAGGGGAAACATGATTTGTGACGAGGTTGTTTGTGGTAGAAGGGGACATTGAGTGGGCCAGCCATGGGTTGGAGAGGCATAAAGTGAGTGGGTCGTGGTCTGCTGTTGTTCGTCCTGATGGATCACGCTATGGGAGGGGGAGCAAATGGGCCTAGTGGGAGAGGGCTAGGTCGTGGTGCCAAGGCTAGGATTTGAAATTTCAACAGCAACAACAACGCCTAAAGCTGGCCCATGAACCGAGATGGGTGCAGGTTGGTTGGCCAAGATTGGGGAAGTCGCCGATGGTGCACGACGGCCAATGGAGATGGACTTGGCACTAGAGAGGATGCGACGTGGTGATCTAGTCACCAAGGTCCATTCATGATCAAGCTCGTAGAGCCATGAATTATATTCTCTGATCCAGGCCGGACCACCAAAACCCCAAAGATGAAAATAACATTGGAAGAGAGGACATCCAAAAGATCTAAGTTTGTAGATCATGAATCCAATCGCCTTAGAAATGACATAAAATTTGAAAACATGGCCACGAAGATGAGTAACATGTAGATCAAGACTGGTGCTTTAATTGAGAAGGTGATGACTCAACAATAAAAGTGAAATAACATAAAAGTAAATGGGTACGCCCTTCACAGAGGGAAGCAGGGATTTGCAGAGGTCCAGAGCTCGAAGCTTAAATCAGAGATAAATATAATTTTGAGAGGCATGCCTTTCCTGTCAACGTCACGACCGAGAATTTTCAATATCTTCCATGCTAAACACATTAGCGGTGGTTCCCAAGTAGAAAGGTAAAGTTTACTCCCCCTCCACCAACAAACACAAGCCATGGCTAGCCGAATCCTCGAGTTCCCTCCACACCAACAACTTTTCGGGGGAGTTTGTTTTGTTATTTTTTTCGATTTGATCACGGGACTCGGCATCCCGAATACCATCCCCTCTTGTGTAAGGACAAGTGAATAAACACTTATAATGAGAATAACCCGCTTAGCATGAAGGATACTGACCGCCCCCGGTCGCTCCATAAGCGGTACAGACTCACAAAACAAATGTTCATTTGAATGATTAGAGGTGGAACATGCAAATTTACTTGGAACGGCAGAGTAATACCGCATATAGGTTGATATAGTGGACTCATTTAGAATAACTTTGGTTTAAGGATTTGGATGCACAAGTAGTATTACCGCTTAGTACAAGCAAAAGCTAGCAAAAAGATTGAGAAGTGACCAACTAGAGAGCGACAACGGTCGGAAACATGCATTGTGAATAATTAACATTTAATACTAGCATGAGTAGGATATAAACACCATGAACATAAATATCGTGGAGGCTATGTTGGTCTTGAATCAACTACATGCGTGAACATGTGCCAAGTCAAGCAACTTGAAACTTTTAGAGGAGGATACCATACTATCATACTACATCATAACAATTTTAATGCATGTTGACTCCTAAGATAAATCATTATCCACTCCTAGCTACTTAAGCATGACACGAGCAATTATAATCTCTAATTGTCATCATAAACATGTTTACTCATAATATGATGAATCATGGATACTAAGTTAAACATATTTACTAAAACAAAAAACAATTTGAGTTCATACCCGCTTTTCTTTGCCATAGTCACTTCATCAAATTATCGTCATTATTGCCTTTCACTTGCATGAACGAATGATATGAAAATAATAATAGTGCAAGAGTGCCATGGACTAAGCTGGAATATGCAAACATTTTATTCAAAGGAGAAGACAAGGTAATATGGGCTCTTTATTAGATCAAGAACATTGCTTATGAGGGCCACTCAACATTTTCATCGTGGTCTTCCCCTTTCAACAACTAAACAAAAGAAAAGAATTTTAGAAAAACACATTGAAATATTTTTGGAATTTTTAGTTTTTCTGACGAAAGCAAATTAACAAAGAAGAAAAACAAAAACGAGAAAAACTATTTACACGGGAAAGCTCCGAACGAGCAAAAGAGGAAATGAGAAATCTTTTTTAGGTTTTCTTTTAATACTATAACTAATTAAACTAGAAAGGAAAACCGAAAAGAAACAAGATCTTTTTGGATTTTATCAAAGTTTTTCAAACACACAAGTATACAATGAAAGAGGATGAACACCGACAACTGGAATGAAATGTGTGAACATGAATGTAATGTCTGTGAGAAATACGTACTCCCCCAAGCTTAGGCTCTTGCCTAACTTGGTAATCCCCACCCGTAGTAGCCATCTGGTCCGATATGAAAGTGCTGAGGTGGGGGCACTTGAGCTTCCCAAGCCTGGGCCTCATCCTCTACCACAGCCAATGCATTCCGGTAAGCAGTGATGTCCAGTGGCATGATGGTGTATCCGTTCCTGGCATGAGAGTCAAACAAACCAGGTGCAGGCAGCGAAATAATATCATGAGTATCCTCACCGAATACCAAGTTATAGCGAATATGGTGAGAAGGCTCAGGGGCATCAATAAAATGGTGATCTATCATAGACTGGCGATCTAAGTAAATCCTAGGCAACAAATAATCATGGGGGCATACATTAACATGGAAACATCTCTCTAAGCGAGTAGCATAAATACCACCATGGATCTTACCATTATTCCTATTAGTGTGAAGGCGACGTGCAATGATAGCTCCAAAGCTATAGGTGTTGTCACTAAAAAGTGCTTGGCATAAGATGGCGAGGTCAGGGGCGCATAGCGCGCTACCTTTCTCCCTAGCAGTCAAAAATTTCCCTATGAATAAAGCAAAGTAATGCACGACAGGAAATTGCAAACTAGTAGCTCGGGCTTTCGATGCGCCCCATTCCTCTCCCACAGTTAAAGTGCGGAGGAAACCCTCAAACTCCTCTAGTCTAGGCTCTCTTAATTCCCTATCAGAAGGAATCAAACATATCTCACAAAATTCAGCAAGTGGTATCTCATGATGTTCAACATATAAATCAAAACGCACCATGGGGGGTTTGAGCCTATTCAAGGAATGGAAATTTTGCATAAAGGAATTCGTAAGGATGTGGTGCTAGTCACACTCATCTGCGAGGAAGTCGGTCAATCCGGCATTTGCAACAAATTGCGCGAACTTTTGGTAGAATCCGGCTTCGTTCATGAATGCATTGTGCGGCCATTTTCACGGCCTGACCTCCATCCTACGCAGAATGTTGAGTTCACTATCCGAGGAGTCCCCAGTGACTCCCTTCGCATTCCGTTTCGCGGAGCTTCTCTGAAAGAAGTTCATTTTTCCTATGAAGAAATTTCTAAAAATGTTAGGTGACAAAATGATGTCAATAAAATTTCACAAGATTGATAGCAACTACTCATATGAATGTCTAGCGGCTAAATCCAGCATTCAAACTACTTGGAACTCAAAGAATTCAACATGCAAGCTCATTTTCAGTAGCACCAGGAGTAATGAATTATGCAAAAATTTGATACGTCTCCAATCTATCTATAATTTTTTATTGTTCCATGCTATTATATTATCTGTTTTGGATGTTTAATGGGCTTTACTAAGCACTTTTATATTATTTTTGGGACTAACCTATTAACCGAAGGCCCAGTGCAAATTGCTGTTTTTTGCCTATTTCAGTGTTTCCCAGAAAAGGAATATCAAATGGAGTCCAAAAGGAATGAAACCTTCGGGAGAGTTATTTTTGGAACAAACGCAATCCAGGAGACTTGGAGTGGACGTCAAGAAAGAAACGAGGAATCCACGAGGCACGGAGGCACGCCCAGGGGGGTAGGCGCGCCCCCACCCTCGTGGGCCCCTCGTGGCTCCACCGACCTACTTCTTTCGCCTATATATACTCATATACCCTGAAAACATCCGAGAGCACCACGAAACCCTATTTCCACCGCCGCAACCTTCTGTACCCGTGAGATCCCATCTTGGGGCCTTTTCCGGCGCTCCGCCGGAGGGGGAATCGATCACGGACGGCTTCTACATCAACACCATAGCCTCTCCGATGATGTGTGAGTAGTTTACCGCAGATCTTCGGGTCCATAGTTATTAGCTAGATGGCTTCTTCTCTCTCTTTGGATCCCAATACAAAGTTCTCCTCGATTCTCTTGGAGATCTATTCGATGTAATTCTTTTTGCGGTGTGTTTGTCGAGATCCGATGAATTGTGGGTTTACGATCAAGATTATCTATGAACAATATTTGAATCTTCTCTGAATCCTTTTATGCATGATTTAATTATCTTTGCAAGTCTCTTTGAATTATCAGTTTGGTTTGGCCTACTAGATTGATCTTTCTTGCAATGGGAGATGTGCTTGGCTTTGGGTTCAATCTTGCGGTGTCCTTTCCCAGTGACAGCAGGGGCAGCAAGGCACGTATTGTATTGTTGCCATCGAGGATAAAAAGGTGGGGTTTATATCGTATTGCTTGAGTTTATCCATCTACATCATGTCATATTGCCTAATGCGTTATTCTGTTCTTATGAACTTAATACTCTAGATGCATGCTGGATAACGGTCGATGTGTGGAGTAATAGTAGTAGATGCAGAATCGTTTCGGTCTACTTGTCGCGGACGTGATGCCTATATACATGATCATGCCTAGATATTCTCATAACTATGCACTTTTCTATCAATTGCTCGACAGTAATTCGTTCACCCACCGTAAATTATGCTATCTTCAGAGAAGCCGCTCGTGAATTTATGGCCCCCGGGTCTATTTTCCATCATATTATTTTCCTATCAATTTACTATTCCTTCCATCTTTTATTTGGCAATCTTTACTTTCCAATCTATATTATAAAAATACCAAAAATATTTATCTTATTATCTTTATCAGATCTCACTTTTGCAAGTGGTCGTGAAGGGATTGACAACCCGTTTATCGCGTTGGTTGCAAGGTTTTTATTTTGTTTGTGTAGGTACGAGGCGACTTGTGTGTGGTCTCCTACTGGATTGATACCTTGGTTCTCAAAACTGAGGGAAATACTTACGCTATTTTGCTGCATCACCCTTTCCTCTTCAAGGGAAAACCAACGCATGCTCAAGAGGTAGCAAGAAGGATTTCTGCCGCCGTTGCCGGGGAGATCTACGCCAAGTCAAGTCAAGTCAAGACATACCAAGTACCCATCACAACTCTTATCCCTCGCATTACATTATTCGTCATTTGCCTCTCGTTTTCCTCTCCCCCACTTCATCCTTGCCGTTTTATTCGCCCTCTTTTTTGTTCGCCCTTTCGCTTGCTTCTTGTGTGCTTGTGTGTTGGATTGTTTGTCACGATGGCTCAAGACAATACTAAATTGTGTGATTTTTCCAATACCAACAATAATGATTTCCTTAGCACTCCGATTCCTCCTCTTACCGATGCTAAATCTTGTGAAATTAATGCTGCTTTGTTGAATCTTGTCATGAAAGATCAATTTTCAGGCCTTCCTAGTGAAGATGCCGCTACCCATCTAAACAACTTTGTTGATTTTTGTGATATGCAAAAGAAGAAAGACATGCATAATGATATTGTTAAATTGAAGCTATTTCCATTTTTGCTTAGAGATCATGCTAAAACTTGGTTTTCGTCTTTGCCTAAAAATAGTATTGATTCATGGAATAAGTGCAAAGATGCTTTTATGTCTAAGTATTTTCCTCCCGCTAAGATCATCTCTCTTAGAAACGATATTATGAATTTTAAGCAACTTGATCATGAGCATGTTGCACAATCTTGGAAGAGGATGAAATTAATGATTCGCAATTGCCCTACACATGGATTGAATTTATGGATGATCATACAAAATTTTTATGCCGGATTGAATTTTGCTTCTAGAAATCTTTTAGATTCGGCCGCGGGAGGCACTTTTATGGAAATCACTTTAGGAGAAGCTACTAAACTCCTAGATAATATTATGGTTAATTACTCTCAATGGCACACCGAAAGATCTACTAGTAAAAAGGTTCGTGCGATAGAAGAGATTAATGTTTTGAGTGGAAAGATGGATGAACTTATGAAATTGTTTGCTAATAAGAGTGCTCCTATTGATCCTAACGATATGCCTTTCTCCACTTTGATTGAGAATAATAATGAATCTATGGATGTTAATTTTGTTGGTAGGAACAATTTTGGTAACAATGCGTATAGAGGAAACTTTAATCCTAGGCCATTTCCTAGTAATTCCTCTAATAATTAGGGTAATACCTACAACAACTCTTATGGAAATTTTAATAAGATGCCCTCTGATTTTGAGACTAGTGTTAAAGAATTTATGATTTCCCAAAAGAATTTCAATGCTTTGCTTGAGGAAAAATTGCCTAAGATTGATGAGTCGGCTAGGAATGTGGATAGAATTTCTCTTGATGTTGATTCTTTGAAAGTTAGATCTATTCCACCTAAGCATGATATCAATGAGTCTCTCAAATCTATGAGAATTTACATTGATGAGTGCAAGGAAAGAACCGCTAGGATGCGTGCTAAGAAAGATTGCTTTGTAAAGGCGTGTTGTTCTAGTTTTCATGATAATAGGGATGAAGATCTAAAAGTGATTGATGTGTCTCCTATTAAATCTTTGTTTTGAAATAAGAATCTTGATAATGATGGGACTGGAGATGAGTCAACTTTATTTAAAAGGTGTTCCAATGATTAAGAGTTTTTAGATCTTGATGCAAAAATTGGTAAAAGTGGGATTGAAGAGGTCAAAACTTTACATAGCAATGAACCCACTATTTTGGATTTTCAAGGAATTTAATTATGATAATTGTTCTTTAATAGATTGTATTTCCTTGTTGCAATCTGTGTTAAATTCTCCTCAGGCTTATAGTCAAAATAAAGCTTTTACCAAACATATCGTTGATGCTTTAATGCAATCTTATGAAGAAAAGGTTGAATTGGAAGTTTCTATCCCTAGAAAAATTTATGATGAATGGGAACCTACTATTAAAATCAAGATTAAAGATCATGAATGCTATGCTTTATGTGATTTGGGTGCTAGTGTTTCCACGATTCCAAAAACTTTATGTGATGTGTTAGCTTTCCGTGAATTTGATGATTGTTCTTTAAATTTGCATCTTGCGGATTCCACCATTAAGAAACCTATGGGAAGAATTAATGATGTTCTTATTGTTGCAAATAGGAATTATGTGCCGTAGATTTCATTGTTCTTGATATAGATTGCAATCCTACATGTCCTATTATTCTTGGTAGACCTTTCCTTAGAACGATTGGTGCAATTATTGATATGAAAGAAGGAAATATTAGATTCCAATTTCCGTTAAGGAAAGGCATGGAACACTTTCCTAGGAAGAAAATTAAATTACCTTATGAATCTATTATGAGAGCCACTTATGGATTGCATACCAAAGATGACAATACCTAGATCTATTCTTGCCTTTATGCCTAGCTAGGGGCGTTAAACGATAGCGCTTGTTGGCAGGCAACCCAATTTTATTTTTATTTCTTTCTTTTTGGTTATGTTTAGTAATAAATTATTCATCTAGCTTCTTTTAAGATGTGTTTTCATGTTTTAAATTAGTGTTTGTGCCAAGTAGAACCTTTGGGAAGACTTGGGTGAAGTCTTTATGATCTTGCTGTAAAAACAGAAACTTTAGCGCTCATGAGATTAGCTTCCAGTTTTTACTCGAGATATATTTTAGGTTGATTCTTTTTGCAGATGATTAATAGACAAATTTATAACGTCCACCAATTTATTTCAGAATTTTTGGAGTTATAGAAGTATACGTTTGATACAGATTACTACAGACTGTCCTGTTTTTGAAATATTCTGTTTTTCGTGTGTTGTTTGCTTATTTTGATGAATCTATGGCTAGTATCGGAGGGTATAAACCATAGAGAAGTTGGAATACAGTAGGTTTAACACCAATATATATAAATTATGTGTTCATTACAGTACCTTATGGTGGTGATTTGTTTTCTTATACTAACGGAGCTCATGAGATTTTCTGTTGAGTTTTGTGTTGTGAAGTTTTCAAGTTTTGGGTAAAGATTTGATGGATTACGGAATAAGGAGTGGCACGAGCCTAAGCTTGGGGATACCCAAGGCACCCCAAGGTAAAATTCAAGGACAACAAAAAGCCTAAGCTCGGGGATGCCCCGGAAGGCATCCCCTCTTTCGTCTTCGTCTATCGGTAACTCTACTTGAGGCTATATTTTTATTCACCACATGATATGTGTTTTGCTTGGAGCGTCTTGTATGATTTGAGTTTTTGTTTTTTAGTTTACCACAATCATCCTTGCTGTACACACCTTTTGGAGAGACACACTTGAATCAGAATTTATTAGAATACTCTATGTGCTTCACTTATATCTTTTGAGCTAGATAATTTTGCTCTAGTGCTTCACTTATATCTTTTTAGAGCACGGTGGTGGTTTTATTTTATAGAAATAATTGATCTATCATGCTTCACTTATATTATTTTGAGAGTCTTTTATAACAGCATGGTAGTTTGCTTTGGCTATAAAATTAGTCCCAATATGATGAACATCCAAGATAGGTATAATAAAAACTATCATATAAAGTGCATCGAATACTATGAGAAGTTTGATACTTGATAATTGTTTTGAGATATGAAGATGATGATATTAGAGTCATGCTAGTTGAGTAGTTGTGAATTTGAGAAATACTTGTTCTAAAGTTTGTGATTCCCGTAGCATGCACGTATGGTGAACCGTTATGTGATGAAGTCGGAGCATGATTTATTTATTGATTGTCTTCCTTATGAGTGGCGGTCGGGGACGAGCGATGGTCTTTTCCTACCAATATATCCCCCTAGGAGCATGCGCGTAGTACTTCATTTTGATAACTAATAGATTTTTGGAATAATTATGTGAGTTCTTTATGACTAATGTTGAGTCCATGGATTATACGCACTCTCACACTTCCACCATTGCTAGCCTCCCTAATACCGCGCACCTTTCGCCGGTATCATACACCCACCATATACCTTCCTCAAAACAGCCACCATACCTACCTATTATGCCATTTCCATAGCCATTTAGAGATATATTGCCATGCAACTTACCACCGTTCCATTTATTATGACACGTTTCATCATTGTCATATTGCTTTGCATGATCATGTAGTTGACATCGTATTTTGTGGCAAAGCCACCTTTATAATTCTTTCATACATGTCACTCTTGATTCATTGCATATCCCGCTACACCGCCGGAGGCATTCACATAGATTCATATTTTGTTCTAAGTATTGATTTGTAATTTTTGAGTTGTAAGTAAATAAAAGTGTGATGATCATCATTATTAGAGCATTGTCCCAAGTGAGGAAAGGATGATGGCGACTATGATTCCCCCACAAGTCGGGATGAGACTCCGGACGAAAAGAAAAAAAAGAGAAAAAAAAAGAGGGCATAAAAAAAGAGAAAAAGGCCCAAATAAAAAAATGAGAGAAAAAAGAGAGAAGGGACAATGTTACTATCCTTTTACCACACTTGTGCTTCAAAGTAGACCAATATCTTCATAATAGAGAGTCTCCTATGTTGTCACTTTCATATACTAGTGGGAATTTTACATTATAGAACTTGCCTTGTATATTCCAATGATGGGCTTCATCAAAATGCCCTAGGTCTTCGTGAGCAAGTGAGTTGGATGCACACCCACTTAGTTTCTTTTGTTGAGCTTTCATACACTTATAGCTCTAGTGCATCCGTTGCATGGCAATCCCTACTCACTCACATTGATATCTATTGATGGGCATCTCCGTAGCCCGTTGATACGCCTAGTTGATGTGAGACTATATTCTCCTTTTTGTCTTCTCCACAACCACCCTTCTATTCCACATATAGTGCTATGTCCATGGCTCACGCTCATGTATTGCATGAAGATTGAAAAGGTTTGAGAACATCAAAATTATGAAACAATTGCTTCGCTTGTCATCGGGGTTGTGCATGATTTAATACTTTGTGTGATGAAGATAGAGCATAGCCAGACTATATGATTTTGTAGGGATAACTTTCTTTGGCCATATTATTTTGAGAAGACATGACTGCTTTGTTAGTATGCTTGAAGTATTATTATTTTTATGTCAATATTAAACTTTTATCTTGAATCTTTCGGATCTGAAAATTCATGCCACAATAAGAAATTGAGAAATATGCTAGGTAGCATTCCACATCAAAAATTCTGTTTTTATCATTTACCTACTCGAGGACGAGCAGGAGTTAAGCTTGGGGATGCTTGATATGTGTCCAACGTATCTATAATTTTTGATTGTTCCATGCTATTATATTATCTATTTTGGATGTTTAATGGGCTTTACTAAGAACTTTTATATTATTTTTGGGACTAACCTATTAACCAAAGGCCCAGTGTAACTTGCTGTTTTTTTGCCTATTTTAGTGTTTCATAGAAAAGGAATATCAAATGGAGTCCAAACAGAATGAAACCTTCGGGAGAGTTATTTTTGGAACAAACGCAATCCAGGAGACTTGGAGTGGACTCCAAGAAAGAAACGAGGAAGCCACGAGGCAGGGAGGGGCGCCCAGGGGGGTAGGCGCGCCTCCCACCCTCGTGGGCCCCTCGTGGCTCCACCGACCTACTTCTTTCGCCTATATATACTCATATACCCTGAAAACATCCGAGAGCACCACGAAACCCTATTTCCACCGCCGCAACCTTCTGTACCCGTGAGATCCCATCTTGGGGCCTTTTCCGGCGCTCCACCGGAGGGGGAATCAATCACGGAGGGCTTCTACATCAACACCATAGCCTCTCCGATGATGTGTGAGTATTTTACCACAGACCTTCAGGTCCATAGTTATTATCTAGATGGCTTCTTCTCTCTTTGGATCTCAATACAAAGTTCTCCTCGATTCGCTTGGAGATCTATTCGATGTAATTCTTTTTGCGGTGTGTTTGTCGAGATCCGTTGAATTGTGGGTTTATGATCAAGATTATCTATGAACAATATTTGAATCTTCTCTGAATTATTTTATGCATGATTTAATTATCTTTGCAAGTCTCTTCGAATTATCAATTTCGTTTGGCCTACTAGATTGATCTTTCTTGCAATGGGAGATGTGCTTGGCTTTGGGTTCAATCTTGTGGTGTCCTTTCCCAGTGCCAGCAGGGGCAGCAAGGCACGTATTTTATTGTTGCCATCGAGGATAAAAAGATGGGGTTTATATCATATTGCTTGAGTTTATCCCTCTACATCATGTCATCTTGCCTAATGCGTTACTCTGTTCTGATGAACTTAATACTCTAGATGCATGCTGGATAGCGGTCGATGTGTGGAGTAATAGTAGTAGATGCAGAATCGTTTCTGTCTACTTGACGTGGACGTGATGCCTATATACATGATCATGCCTAGATATCCTCATAACTATGCGGTTTTCTATCAATTGCTCGACAGTAATTCATTCACCCACCGTAAATTATGCTATCTTGAGAGAAGCTACTAGTGAAACCTATGGCCCCCGGGTCTATTTTCCATCATATTATTTTCCTATCAATTTACTATTCCTTCCGTCTTTTATTTTGCAATCTTTACTTTCCAATCTGTATCATAAAAATACCAAAAATATTTATCATATTATCTTTATCAGATCTCACTTTTGCAAGTGGCCGTGAAGGGATTGACAACCCCTTTATCGCGTTGGTTGCAAGGTTCTTATTTGTTTGTGTAGGTACGAGGCGACTTGTGTGTGGTCTCCTACTGGATTAATACCTTGGTTCTCAAAACTGAGGGAAATACTTACGCTACTTTGCTGCATCACCCTTTCCTCTTCAAGGGAAAATCAACGCATGCTTAAGAGGTAGCAAATATAACCCACTAAAGCAAAAACTAATTGGAGCAATGGAGGAGTCACATACCAAGGAGCAATCCCCCAAAACAGTTTCAGAAATAGAGCTCCGAGCAATGAGATCAAAAATCTCAGGTTTGGGAGCAAGAACACGAGGGAGAGAGCTACCACGATTTTTTATAGAGGTAAGAGACGAAGTGGGCTAAAGGGATAAGCGAGGGCGCCCCTATGGGGCCCACAAGCCACCTGGGCTCGCCCAGGGGGGTGGCCGCGCCCAGGTGCCTCGTGGGCACGATGGGCATCCCCAGGGTTGTGTCCAGTGCCAAAAATTCTTAAATATTCCAGAAAAATTCATGTTAAAATTTTACATCATTCTTAGCACTTTTATTTTTGGGCCATTTTTTATTGCACGGATAATTCAGAAAACAGGATAATCATGGCATTTTATTGTATTTAACTAAGAATAACAGAGAACAAATAGTAGGTACAGAAATTTGTGCTTACTAAATTCATCGACCTCATGCCCCTAAAAAAATCCATTAATAAGGTTGATCAAGTCTTATTAACAAACTATTTCCGAGTAACATGAAACCGAAGAATCTTCGTATAACACTAAGTTACCTCAATGGGGATATGCGTCACCACTATAATAAGAGTTTCATATTTCTTTTTGACAGTAGGAAGAGGGAGTTGAAAACTTCAAATAGTAATTGTCGAAGCTTTTTTCAATAATATTTATACCATTCACTTGAAATTGTTTCTTCGGAAAGTGCACCGTATGAAAAGTGATCTTGCTTTTTTTGCAATCAATAACAGCCTCTCTAGTGTACAAAAAGGGTCTACCAAGGATAATCGACATGTTGTTATCCTGAGGTATATCAAGTATAACAAAGTCTGTTAAGATAGTAACATTTGCAACTACAACAGGCACATCCTCACAAATTGTCACATCCCTAGTTCTGGTAATGCCTAGTGCTAGCATCTGGTGTTGCATCATGCCTACTTTTCTCAGAAAGTTTTAAATGGGGATTAACAAATCCCTAGCACCCCCTCTGGTAATAACAATTTCAACTGAAAATTGCTTCAATGAACCCAAAATGGCCTTCAGAAAATGTTCATCATTTTTGGATTGGTCTTGAACCTCTGCCAAATATATTGCACATTTTTCTAGGACAACTTGGATCAGTGAATTAAATCATATGGTACTTGCATTTGGGCATTTAAAATGCTATAAAATATTTTAAATGTCCAAATAATCATAAACTAAAATGTTTACTGTTGGAAATATTCCAAATAGTGGGCATGAGCAGTTTCATGATTTTTGAGTTAGATTTAGTGTTTTTAGAAAAGCCACAAAGTTACAGAAGAAATAGAAAACATAAATAAAAGAGAGAGAGAGAATCTTACCTGGCCTCACCTGTGCAGCCCACCAACCGGCCCAGCACTGTAGCTGGCCGGCCCAGCCCACCACCGCCTCCTCCCCTGTCGTCTTCCTCCTCTGCCAGGAGGACGAGCGCGTGCCCGATGCGCGCACGCTGCCCCGGCCACCTCCTGCTTGCCGCTTCACCCTGGCCCTCCCTGGTGCAGCCACGCACCCCTGGACCTCTCTCACTCTCTCCCCGAGATTCTCTCCCTCCTCTGGCTCTCCTCTCGCACCCACCCGAGCGCCACCGTCGTCGCCGCTCGTCGTTGCCGCGACCACCGTCTCTCCCTCGCTTCCCCGACTGGTCCACGAGCTCCGCGACGTCGTCCTCGACCCCCTCACCGAACCACGCCCCGCCAGACGCCCTCGAATGCCGTCACCGCGGTCGTCTTGTACCTCGGGAAACCGAGATCGCCGGCGCCCGTACGTCGCCATCTGGCCTTCCTCGAGCCCGGTTCGACGTCTGCTGCAATCGCTGTGAGTTGCTGCTCCTCCTCCCCCTCTCTGTTCTCGCCCTCGCACACCACAGCCGCATCCCCGCTCGCACCCGAACTCCGGCCGCCGCCTTTGAGCTCGCCGCCGTCGATTTAGGTCGCCCCCGGCGAAGCTGATTGCATCACCAACTGTGCGCGGACGCCATCTCGCCGTAGCTCCAAACCGCGCCGCAAAACACTGCCTGTAGTGCCGTCTCGAGCAACTCCGGCGTGCCACCGCCGTGCTTTTGGCCGTCGGCGTCAACTGCTGACGTGGCAACGTCATTAGTGGCTAATTACCCACTAATTAACCCCTCTAGTGACACTCACAGTCGGGCCCCACCGGCTTAGTTAAACAACTAACAAAATTAGTTAGACTTAACTTAATCCCGGTGGACCCACGCGTCAGATCTGACCCTGCTGACGTGGCCGTTGACCAGGCCCACTGCTCAGCCACTCAAACCAGCCCTGAGTCACTGACTAGTGGACCCCACTGGTCAGGTTTGACCTGGACGGCCTGTTGACCTGCTGAGGTCAGCATGACTGAATGCTGACGTAGTAAACATTTTCTGGAATTTAAAACAAATCAAGAATGATTTATAAATTTCAGAAAGATTCCAAAACTTCTAAAAATTCATATAAATTCAACCATAACTCAGAATGAAATAAGTTATATATGAAAAATGATTAGAAAAATCCAATCTATCCATCCATACTGGTTTCATGCATGTTTAAACAAGTTAACTTGTTGTTTAGTGCAAAACATGATAAGGCACTATTTAAGATCACAAATGAGTTTGAACTTTGAACCTTTGGTTCAAAATGGCTCAAACCCATCTGGTTGTAGTTGCATTAGCCCAACACACTCATCTTGCCATGTCATGATCATGCATCATATTGTGCATTGCATTGATTGTGTTCCTTCTCTGTTGCCGGTGGTTGTCCCCTCTCGATAGACGTGTTCCAACGATGAGATCACTGACATCGATGAAGAACTATACTATCTTCAGAAGTGCCAGGCAAGAAAAACCCCCTTGTTCATTTTGATACAATCCCACTCTCTTGCTCCTGCTCTCTTTTACTGCGTTAGGACAACAACGGTTCAACTGTTACATGCTGCGGTAGTTGAACCCCGTTTCCGCTGCATGACCTGTCATTGCCACAGTAAATAGATGAAACCCACTAGCATGAGTAGGAGTTGCTGAGCCCTGATGTGCCTACTCATTCATGCTTGTTTGTCATGGCTGCTACTGCTTAGAGTTGAGTCAGGTCTGATTCATTGGGGGTGAATTGGAATGGTGATGAACATGTCCTACTGTGTGTGAGCTAAGTGTGTGAACACGATTTGGTAAAGGTAGCGGTGAGAGGCCATGTAGGAGTACATGGTGGGTTGTCTCACTGAAACCGTCCTCAGGAACTGAGTTCTGTGTTTGTGATCCATGAACAACTACTACCACTACAGGAATCAGCTATTTTGCCGTCTGCCACGGCGGACGGCAAAGGCATGAACGGCGGACGGCAAAGGCCTTTGCCGTCAGCCGCGGACGGCAAAAGGCTCCGGCAAAGTAGGCTACGGTAAAGAGCTACTTTGTCGTCTGCTTCCGGGCGGCTGACAGCAAAGGCCCTTTGCCGTCTGCCGCGGACGGCAAAGAGAGCGGACGGCAATAATTGTGCTGTCAGTCCGTTAAGTGGCTAACGGCAAGCCTTTGCCGTCCGCGGCAAACGGCAAAATTTCTAGTGTCTTTGCCGTCCGCCGTATGATGTCATCTACACGTCACTACATGGCAGGCCTTTGTCGTCCGCTGCTGACGGCAAAATTGTTTACTCTTTGCCGTCTGCCACTTTAGGGAAACTGCCCAAATGGGTCAGCTCCCAGGAAGCACAGCTGGATGCCACGTGGCTTCTTTGCCGTCCGCGGCAGACGGCAAAGAGCCCGTTGCCGTTGCTGGCAGACGGCAAAGAGCCTGCATATTGGCTCTTTTTCTGTTTTTTATTAAATCCAACAATTTTCACAGCAAATATATATTACATATATAGATATATTTCACAGCCATTCATATCACATATATCCAGCACATAAGTTCCATACGTTCATACATAAGCAAGTTCAATCCATTAATACATAAGCAAGTTCCATCCATACATATTACATAAGCAAGTTCCATCCATCAATTCATACATAAACAAGTTCCATCCATACATAAACAAGCACTCCATAGCTAAGGTGACTAGAATAAGAAGACTAGAACAAGAAGAGTAGAACAAGCACTCCATCCAGCGCATAATGAAATCTGCAAAATGGAAAAATAAGAAAGTTAGAAATAGGTGACTAGAATAAGAAGACTAGAACAAGAAGAGTAGAACAAGAAGAATACTAGAACAAGAAGAGTAGAACAAGAAGAAGACTAGAACAAGAAGAGTATGGCCTCATAGCTGGCCTTCCAAGATTGAACCATGCCTTTGGCTTCGTCCAGTTTTTCTTTCCTTTCGGTTCTTTCATGTTTTGTAACGGCCTATCACATAGCGCCTCCATATCGACTCTAGCCTTAGTATTATCCTTTGACTTCCCATCTATGCCGAACAATGTACCAAAAAGTGCCTCGGTGATATTCTTCTCAGTGTGCATCACGTCGATGTTGTGTGGGCAAAGGAGGTCTTTGAAGTAAGGCAGATCCCATAAGCATGTTTTGTGAGTCCAGGCGTGCTTAGAATTATACCCCTTGAAGTACCCTGGACGCTCTGGATCTGGCTCGAGAGCGTTTAACTGATCCAGGGTCTGTTGGCCTGTCAATGCAGGTGGTGCAGAGTTTTTGACAACTCTACCTCTGATGAAGTTCTTCTTGTCTTTCCTGAACTTATGGCGAGGATTCAGGAACTGTCTATGCATGTCGAAGCAAGAAAACTTGCGACCGGCCTAAAGCCAACGAAACTCAAGAGCTCCCTTGCATGTGGGGCACGGGAACCTTCCATGCACACACCAGCCAACGAATACCGCATACGCCGGCAAGTCATGCGTCGATTACATGTACCAGACACGCATTATGAAGTTCCGTTTGCTATAGGCGTCGTATGTCTTGAACACATTATCCCAGGCTTCTTGCAATTCGTCCTTAAGCGGCTGCATGTACACATTCATATTTTTCCCCGGATAGTTGGGCCCTGGAATTATCAACGTCAGGAAAATGTTCTTCCTTTGCATAATCTGTCCGGGGGGGAGATTGAGTGGAAAGACAAATACGGGCCAACAACTGTATTGGGCTGCCGTCATACCAAACACACTGAACCCATCCGCTCTGATGCCGACTCGAGGATGCCTCGGATCTGCCGCTTTGTCACCATGTAATTCATCAAACTTTTTCCACACAACACCATCCGATGTGTGTACAATCATCAGATTCCCATCTGCATCTAGTTCGGTTCTTTTGCCCGTTTTGTGCCATGTCATCTATCTGGCCGTCTCTTCGACCATGAAAAGACGTTGAAGTCTTGGTACGATTGGCATATACCGAAGAACACTAACGGGGATTTTGGTCTGTGTCTTCTCACCCATACCGTTGTCTACCACAACATACCTGGAAGACTTGCAAATGGGACAATAGTTCAAGTCCGCATAGTCAAGCCTAAACAAGACACATCCTTTCTCACAGGCATGTATCTTATCATAGGGCATCTTCAGTGCACGGAGGATTTTGTCCGACTGGTACAGGTTTGCAGGCATTACATGGCCTTTGGGTAGAAAGCGTCCAAATACTGTCATCATTGCATCGTAGCATTCTCTGCCCAAGTTGAACTGAGCCTTCAGAGCCATTACTTGCGAGATGGCATCCAACTGACAAAGCTCAGTGTGCTCATGGACCGGACGTTTTGAAGACTCCAACATTTCATTGAAGGCCTTTGCAGATTCCTCCATCTCCTCGTCCGAATCCCGAGCATCATCGAAGTCTTGCACCATGTTTTCCATCCCGGTACCATGCTCGTCGGTACGACGACGATCCACCTCAGCTCGGTCACGTTGGGCAGACTCACCATGAAATGTCCACACCGTATAATCGGGTGTAAAACCACTCTTCTGCAGGTGTTTGCCCATTTCAGCCTCTGTCCTCTTTTCCCAATTGCCGCACCGTAAACAGGGGCACCAGGTTTTCCTCTGGCCATTTGCAAATGCGGCTCGCATAAACCCCTTGGTTTTTGTGAACCATTCAGTGCTCCATTTGTTCTGACTAGTGTGACCGGTGTACATCCACGCACGATCACTCATCTTGACTTTCAGAGCTACTAGACACACAACAAATATATATATATATATATATATATAATTCACCATGTATATATTCATTAGTTGATCTACTTTGTCAATTTTATTACGTCCATGCAACCTACACTCTAATAGGTAATGATAGGTCCTAATCCCACCCGAGTATGTTTAGATTGGGTTCATAGTCCCATGCTATGCTCCGGATCCTACGCAAAATTTCGGCAGCACCTCCCCGCTGTTCTCCTGATACACGTCTTTGCAATAAACAGAGAGGATGTGTACCCGGAGAACAACAGGGGAGGCACTGACGAAATTTATGCGTCGGATCCAGAGCAAAGCATATGGGAAAACGAACCCAATCTAAACATACTCGGGCTGTCCATGGATAGCGTTGGATAATTCAAAAGAATCAAGGTTATAAATATGCAAATGCATGCATATTTATAACTATGACGCTTTCTAACGGGAGACACATATTGGTTACGCATACTGATGATTCAAGACACATATATAGCTAGCTATCAAGTTTCATCGGAATAGATCAAATAATTAATGGGGGAGGAGGACATGTCATTTGTGCTCACCCACGAACAAAGGGGCAGAGCTCGCCAAACGCACGGCGAGGTCGTCGAACACCAAACCTCGCAGCGATGAAACAACTGCACATTTAAAACTACCCGATCAACACAATTATATATGATGTTTTTCATAACAAAATCGAAAAATATATGACCTAACTAATAATTCACAAATATATGACCCCGTCGGCCTCTGGAAGGCCAAAGAACACCTTTTTGGGAGGTGTCGGGGGTCGGGGTGTTGTGTCGGTGTCGGGGTCGGGGTCGGGGTCTCGGGGTCGGGGTGTCGGGTCGGGGTGCCGGGTCGGGGTCGGGGTGCCGTGTCGGTGTCGGGGTCGGGGTGTCGGGTCAGGCTCGGGGTCGGGGTGTCGGGGTCGGGGTCGGGGTCGGGGTCGGGGTGTCGGGTCGGGGTCTAGGGGTCGGGGTGTCGTGTCGGGGTCGGGGTGCCGTGTCGGGTCGGTTTTTTTTCCTTTTCTTCTTCTTCCTCTTCTTCCTTTTCTTCCTTTTCTTCCTTTTTTTTCCTTCTTCTTCTTCTTCTTCCTCCTTTCCTTTTTCCTCTTCTTCTTCTCCTCCTCTCCTCTTTTTTCTTCTTCTTCTTCCTCTTCTTCTTTTTTCTTCTCCTCCTCCTCTTCTTCTTCTTCCTTTCCTCTTTCCTCTTCTTCTTCTCCTCCTCTCCTCTTTTTTTCTTCTTCTTCTTCTTCTTTCCTCAAACTAAACTAAACCTAAAACTAAACCTTAAACTAAACCTAAATCTAAAACTAAAACTAAAACTAAATCTAAATCTAAACTAAACATAAACCTAAAACTAAAAAAACAGAAAAAAGGAAAAACTGAATCTAAACCTAAAACTAAACTAAAACTAAACCTAAAACTAAACCTAAACCTAAAACTAAAACTAAAACTAAATCTAAACTAAACATAAACCTAAAACTAAAAAAACAGAAAAAAGGAAAAAAAAGAGGAGGTAGAGCTCACCTAGGGCAGGGCCGGTGGAGGAGGTGGCCGGTGGAGGAGCGGGGCGGGGCGGTGGAGGAGGTGGCCGGTGGAGGAGGGGGGCGGGGCGGCCTGGGGCGGCGGCGCCGGGCCCGGGGCGGTGGGGCGGCGGCGCCGAGACGGTAGGGCGACGGGGGCGACTGGGC
The DNA here is from genome assembly GCF_018294505.1 of Triticum aestivum. Taxonomy (NCBI): domain Eukaryota; kingdom Viridiplantae; phylum Streptophyta; class Magnoliopsida; order Poales; family Poaceae; genus Triticum; species Triticum aestivum. The sequence goes on along the minus strand of NC_057808.1, from coordinate 75,699,045 downwards.
GGGGGGCCGGTGGGGCGACGGCGCCGGGCGGCAGTGGCGACGGGGCGGGGGGCGGCGGGGTGGTGGGGCGACCGGGCGGCGGCGAGTGGTGGGGGCGGCGGCGCGCGTGTGAAGAGCAGGGAGAGAAAGAGGGCGGGGTGGGGCGCGGCCGTTAGATATGTTAAATCTTTGCCGTCCGCCCCCTTTGCCGTCCGCTTTTTTGCTCTTTGCCGTCTGCTAGCAGACGGCAAAGAGGGGGGCCGTTAAGTTTTTTTAAGCAGCTCGTCAGTGGGGCCCCCTCCCACTTTGCCGTCAGCTAGCAGACGGCAAAGAATCTTTGCCGTCAGCTAGCGGACGGCAAAGAACTGGCTGATGGCAAAGAAAGTCTTTGCCATCAGCCAGTTCTTTGCCGTCAGCTTTTGGGTAGCTGATGGCAAAGAGCTTCTTTGTCGTCTGCTAGCTGACGGCAAAGAGCTGGCAGATGGCAAAGTAGCTGATTCCAGTAGTGTACCCCACGTTGGGCCCTGAAATATGACCCCGCTCGACTTATTAACCTCCTTTGTCCTCAGTCCAGGAGTTGCAACTAGTTTCTGGTGTTTGTAGGATATGTGTTGGAGGCCGTGCATAGTGCTGACCTTAGGGGTGGGCTATGATGTAGATACACTGTGGCCGGTGTACCGGGGTCCCGTTTGGTGTCTCGGGAACCCTGCACACATCGTTTGGGGTTGTGAGCGAAACCCCGGCCGGATCTCCTCGCAGATGGAACCCGAATAGGCGATAAACCTGGACTAGAGACTTGTGTGGTTAGTCAGGTCGTGGTCTACACCCACGTCGGCTTTCGCTTGAAGTCTGCAGAGCACATGTCGTGTGCAGACGCTAAGTGGTGGAAACATGTGTGAAGAAGTACACCCATGCAGGGTTATAAATGATCTATTTGAATAGACGCGTCCGCGACAATGGAATTCTGGGTTGCCTGTATAGTTCATAGACAAGTGAAAGTGGATACTCTAAAATGCGCAAGATAAGCGTGAGTGCTATGGATGGCGTTCTCGTAGGGAGACGGGAGCGGATCCATAGTGGTGTATTGATATGGTGAATATGTGGACTCGTGTGCGCCACCTCAAAAGAGTTACTTGCAGTCATAGTTCAGGATAGCCAGTGAGTCAAAGCTGGCTTGCTGCAGTTAAACTCCACCACCCCCTTTGTTGATAATGATGGATATGTAGTTAGTTCTGATGTAAGTCTTGCTGGGTACATTTGTACTCACGTTTGCTTAATTTATGTTTTTGCAGAGAGACTTCAGTCTCGCTAGTAGTTCCGCGTGGACTTCGACGTTTAGCTTGATACCTCAGCTACGATCTTGTGCCCTTGGCAGGATCTGGTAGATAGTCAGGCTTCTCAGCCTTTTTCATTTGTAGATGTCTGTACTCAGACATGTTAAGATTCCGCATGTGCTTTGACTTGTATGCTCTGAATGTTGGGTCACGAGACCCATGTTTGTAATATCTCACTCCTCGAAGCCTATTGAATAAATACTTGAGTTGTAGAGTCATGTTTGTGATGCCATGTTGTATTTACACATATCGGGCATATTGTGTGTATGATTGAAATGCTTGGTATGTGTGGGATCCGACAACCTAGTTGCCTATCCTGGGTAGCCTAACTTATGGGGAATGTAGTCTGGTGCTTCCACTGAGCCATGGTAGTCTGCCACAGCCCGGTTTACCGGAGTCCTGTAAGCCCAGTTGCTACTGCTCCAGAACACTTAGACTGGCCGGCATGTGTCCTTCTTCGATCCCGTGTCTGTCCCTTCGGGGAAATGTCATGCGGTGTCCTTCGGAGTCCTCTTAGCCTGCTACAGCCCGGATTCCTGGAGTCCTGCTAGCCCAATTGCTACAGCCTGAATTCACTCGCTGATGACCGACACGTTCGTTGCTGGGTCATGTATGCATGTCCCTGTAAGTTAGCGCCACTTTGGGTTTACGACTAGTCATGTCGGCTCGGGTTCTTTGTCATATGGATGCTAGCGACACTATCATATACGTGAGCCAAAAGGCGCAAACGGTCCCGAGCCAGGTAAGGTGGCACCCGTGGGAATACCGTGCATGAGGCCGCAAAGTGATATGATGTGTTACATGCTAGATCGGTGTGACTTAGGATCGGGGTCCTGACAGCTTTGGTATCAGAGCCTGACTGCCTGTAGGATTACCAAGCCAAACTGGTCGAAGTTGAGTCTAGAAATGCTTTAGTTATATAAGGGAATTGATTGTGGAAGGGAACGTAAGGCTCTTTTTACTCCTTTACCTTATGCCCTTCTGATCTGAGTCAACCTCTTCTTTTCTACGGGGATTAAGAACTAGGCCTTCTCATCTATCTATTAGGATGACGAGTTACTATGATAGAGACTTACAGGATTGTTGGTTCCAGGCCTCAATTCAGTTTCTACTACTTTTAGTATGTGGTCAGTTGAACCAGAACCTTGATATTGTGATGTTGAGTGGTCATGCCACTATTTTGCAGGATGTCTCAAATCTTTTTGAGCATTTACAGCCGTTATGCTGTCCGAGTCATCCCAGGTTTCTAAATAGTCTGATGCATTTGCAAATTCCTTCCTACCGTTCTGAAGTTCCTTTGTGCCACATCAACCACACTAATTAGTGTGTTGAGGTACCTTACTGCCTCGGCATTTATGTTGGAGCTATTATTATGACCCTAGGTGTCCAGAGTATCACCTAGTAATCTAGCCATGTTTTGTGTTCCCAGTGTGATCATTCTGGCCATCATTCTCGAAAGCATCCTGTGATGCCATTTAGTATGTAGGTATTCTATTTCTGGGTTCTTAAACCCGAGATTCACCCTACTTACTTCATGTTGATAGTGTTTGCTCGTTCCTTTACGTTATTAGTAACCTTTGCATTAGTCCTCGAGGTCCGTGGTATTTCCTTCTTACAAATACTATGAACCACTTATGGCAGAAGTTTGTTGGATCAAAGGATCACAACAAGAGTGCTCTCAATGAGTTCTCCATTCTATATTGTGACTCTGCTAGTTCAACCTTTCTGCATGGGTTATCCGGAAGAAATATGTTGAACTCCTTCGACATGCTAATCCATGCATCCATAACTCAAAAAATCATATTTTCTTTGAGTTGTCCCTCATTAGTTGTTTTCTGACCAACGACTATCAATTTGTAGTCAGGAGTAGTCGTGCATTTGTGTTATCGACTCCCATTATTCTCGTGGTCCGGCAAGCCATTCTGTTCCGGAATGACTAGGTGAAACAAACTCCAGCACCTCATCCATTTCTTGGACTGGTCAAAGTAGTTGTATTTCGCAGATCAAAATGCCAATCCAACTTTTGCTCTGTTCTACCTCGGAGTATTACCCCCTTTATGTCAGGATTGTCATGAGAATTGCACCATCTCTCATGAATTCTTGATGCAGTGATACTTCTTGCCATCATTTTTCATTCCTCGGATCCGTGTTGTCGCAACCAGAATGCCGACAAGTGAACCATGATGTGTGAAATCAATACTCCTAGCAACCGTGTTGCCTGGTAGTTAATGGACATTAATATCATTCTTAGCATGTTGGTTATCGAATCACTATACTAGGATTGATCGTGCTACCTTGTCCTTATTTCTGGTGCACTCTTCGATCTTTGGGTTAGGATTGAATCCCTTGCTCCTATGATCATGTTGTCTTGCCTTGAAAAGCAAGATTGTTCTCGAGCTTAGGGACATATCGGTGGTTCATGATTTTCCGGATATCTTCTCGGAAGTGTTACCAGGTTGTCACCTGACCGATATGTTGAGTTCGTGATCAAGTTGGTTTTCCAATAAACCACTCTTTCTCCAAGAATCTGTGTTGGATACCCCTGAGCTAGTTGGTTAAGCCAAACAACAACTTGGAGAGTTGGAAGATAAAAGCTTGTCTGACTTAGTTCATGTTAAGGGATATCTTTGTGTGTGTGTGTGTGTGTTGAAGAAAGATGATATCTTCATCGATTGGTCCTTGTGATCAGTTGTTGGACCTATTGTCGTATCAAAACTTTGATTTGAGTATGGGCTATCATCAAATCGAATCAGAACCAACGATGTTCATACTGTTGTCTTACTCGTGGTTGATCCCTCGAGCATACACCATTATATCTTTTGGGTCTGACCAATGCTATCACTTGTTCACATAATTCTTTTGTCGGAAGGCGGCGGGGGAAGGAAGGGGACACTGGGCGGGATCTTTCAGCAGTGAATTCCCTTCCATCTCCATGGAAACCTGGATGAATTGTTGTTGAGCCCATCAGCAGCACTGCTACCTTCTCCATGATTCGTGTTGAACATCCAGCTAGTATTGAAACTTTATAAGCATTATCTTCGTGTTCCGTTCATGAAGCATATGTTCGGATGAAAGAAGTGACTTCCTCTAATTCATGTGCATTTGATGCAAGTTGCTGCCGTGAATTCGAGAAAGTCAATGTTGCTTTCTTTGGAGTCATCCCAAATCGGTCATGCATACGTGCGAAGTATTGTGTGGTTTGGAGACTTGCAACCTTCATTCTACAAGTATCCCTAGTACACCAAGCCACTGATTGAATTGTTCAAGGAGAAGAAGTTCCTTCTTAAAAGCATGCCTTATGCAAGGACTTCGTTATCCTCGATGATGGTTCCCCACCTGAACTCTGTAGTGTTTTATTATAAGACTACTACGTGGCAATGCTTGTCTTGGACAGCGTGTTCACAGGTTTGTAGCAGATCCAGCTCATGTTTGGAGCTTACTACCGTAGTCCATTTCCTAAGAATCTTGCAACTTCATCTCGTCGATTTGTGTTGCAAACTTTCATTTCTGTTTCTAGACCCGATGAGTCTAGATTATTCTGACACCAACCAGATCTGAATCTCAGGCAGATATGATGGTTGGAACTTTTCCAAGAACAATGATGTAGGCACCGACAAGGTTGATGTTCTGGCCGACACACCTAGCCGGAATATCTATCATTGTAGTATCTTGATTGAGCTATTTGACTATCTTCTCCATGAGGATTTCGTGCGACTTAGCCTAGAAGTTGCTCCTTAGGGATCCTTGTGCTCTCGGTTTCCTCGGTTATGTTATAACTTTTCCAAATAGTGGGCTCACTCTCTACTGTTGGGTTTCTCCCCAGTTACTTGAATCATTCCCAGCATTTGCCTTTTATTCCCATCTTGCACCGCCGTTGTGCCATCCTACCACGGGTTCCATCCATTTCCGATGATAAGTAGAGATCATCCATTATGTTGTCTTCAACAAGGTAGTCCACATCATCCATTCTAGTCAGAATATGTCATTTTTTCGAACTCCTTCAAACGATTGCTCGAGATTTGCCCTATGCTGGTATAGAGAATTTTATTGATCTCTGAATCAAAAGTAATTCTTTTTGCCACTTAAGGGATAATTCTACGAGTCATCCTTCTCTAGGGTGTCTCGTTATGGTATCATGGCAACTCAAATCCTCGCTACGTTGACAACCGTTCACCACCCTCTTAGGTGTGGAATTGTTGTCTACCTAGCGAACCCTCGTCATTTGTTCCACTCCATCCCTCTAGATGTGTGCTTCGTGTCTCGGCTTGAGAGATGTTGCTATGTCTCATTCCGTGAGTTGATCCTGAGTTGTTCGATCTTCGAGAAGATCGATCCTTCCAGAGTTTCCTTTTCCTCTCGTTGTCATGTTTGCTGCGTTCTTAGAGCAAGACGACGAGAGAAAGATGGTGATTGAATCAACACCTTTATGAAGTGCAACCTGGATCGTGAAGATTATGTTAGTTTGTGTCCCCTCTTCATCTTACCCTATGCTTGAATCTCGGCATGAGATTCTTGTTTAGTGGGGGTGAGTTGTCACATCCCTAGTTCTGGTAATGCCTAGTGCTAGCATCTGGTGTTGCATCATGTCTAGTTTTCTCAGAAAGTTTGAAATGGGGATTAACAAAACCCTAGCACCCCCTCTGGTAATAACAATTTCAACTGAAAATTGCTTCAATGAACCCAAAATGGCCTTCACAAAATGTTCATCATTTTTGGATTGGTCTTGAACCTCTGCCAAAAATATTGCACACATTTCTAGGACAACTTGGATCACTGAATTAAATCATATGGTATTTGCATTTGGGCATTTAAAATGCTATAAAATATTTTAAATGTCCAAATAATCATAAACTAAAATGTTTACTATTGGAAATATTCCAAACAGTGGGCATGAGCAGTTTCATGATTTTTGAGTTAGTTTTAGTGTTTTTAGAAAAGCCACAAAGTTACACAAGAAATAGAAAACAGAAATAAAAGAGAGAGAGAGAATCTTACCTGGCCTCACCTGTGCAGCACACCAACCGGCCCAGCACTGTAGCTGCCGGCCCAGCCCACCACCGCCTCCTCCCCTGTTGTCTTCCTCCTATGCCAGGAGGACGAGCGCGTGCCCGACGCGCGCACGCGGCCCCGGCCACCTCCTGCTTGCCGCTTCGCCCTGGCCCTCCCTGGTGCAGCCACGCACCCCCTGGCCCTCTCTCACTCTCTCCCCGAGCTTCTCTCCCTCCTCTGGCTCTCCTCTCGCACGCACCCGAGCGCCCCCGTCGCCGCCGCTCGTCGTTGCCGTGACCACCGGCCCTCCCTCGCTTCCCCGACTGGTCCACTAGCTCCGCGACGTCGTCCTCGACCCCCTCACCGAGCCACGCCCCGCCGGACGCTCTCGAACGCCATCACCGCGGTCGTCTTCTACCTCAGGCAACTGAGATCGCCGGCGCCCGTACGTCGCCGTCTGGCCTTCCCCGAGCCCGGTTGACTTCTGCTGCAATTGCTGTGAGCTGCTGCTCCTCCTCCCCTCTCTGTTCTCGCCCTCGCACACCACAGCCGCATCCCCGCTCGCACCCGAACTCCGGCCACCGCCTTTGAGCTCGCCGCCGTCGATTTAGGTCGCCCCAGGCGAAGCTGATTGCATCACCAGCTGCGCTCGGACGCCATCTCACCGTAGCTCCAAACCACGCCGCAAAACACTGCCTGTAGTGCCGTCCCGAGCAACTCCGGCGTGCCACCGCCGTGCTTTTGGCCATCGGCGTCAACTGCTAACGTGGCAACGTCATTAGTGGCTAATGACCCACTAATTAACCCCTCCAGTGACCCTGACAGTGGGGCCCCACCGGCTTAGTTAAACCACTAACAAAATTAGTTAGACTTAACTTAATCCCGGTGGACCCACGCGTCAGATTTGACCGTGCTGACGTGGACATTGACCAGGCCCACTTGTCAGCCACTCAAACCAGCCCTGAGTCACTGACTAGTGGACCCCACTAGTCAGGTTTGACCTGGACGGCCTGTTGACCTGCTGAGGTCAGCATGACTTAATGCTGACGCAGTAAACATTTTCTGGAATTTAAAATAAGTCAAGAATGATTTATAAATTTCAGAAAATGTCCAAAACTTCTAAAATTCCTAGAAATTCAACCATAACTCAAAATGAATTTAGTTATATATGAAAAATGATCAGAAAAATCAAATCTATCCGTTCGTACCGGTTTCATGCATGTTTAAACAAGTTAACTTGCTATTTAGTGCAAAACATGAAAATGCACTATTTAAGATCACAAATGAGTTTGAACTTTGAACCTTTGGTTCAAAATGGCTCAAACCCATCTGGTTGTAGTTGCATTAGCCCAACACACTCATTTTGCCATGTCATTATCATGCATCATATTGTGCATTGCATTGATTGTGTTCCTTCTCTGTTGCCGGTGGTTGTCCCCTCTCGATAGACGTGTTCCGACAATGAGATCGATGACACCGATGAAGAGCTATACTATCTTCAGAAGTGCCAGGCAAGCAAAACCCCCTTGTTCATTCTGATACAATCCCACTCTCTCGCTCCTACTCTCTTTTACTGCATTAGGACAATAACGATTCAACTATTACATGATGCGGTAGTTGAACCCCTTTTCCTCTGCATGACCTGTCATTGCTACAGTAAGTAGATGAAACCCACTAGCATGAGTAGGAGTTTTTTGAGCCCTGATGTGCCTACTCATTCATGCTTGTTTGTCATGCCAGCTACTGCTTAGAGTTGAGTCAGGTCTGATTCATTGGGGATGAATTGGAATGGTGATGAACATGTCCTACTGTGTGTGAGCTAAGTGTGTGAACACGATTTGGTAAAGGTAGTGGCGAGAGGCCATGTAGGAGTACATGGTGGGTTGTCTCACTGAAACCGTCCTCAAGAACTGAGTTCTGTGTTTGTGATCCATGAATAGATACTACCACATGTTGGGCCCTGAAATATGACCCTGCTCGACTTATTAACCGCCTTTGTCCTCAGTCCAGGAGTTGCAACTAGTTTCTGGTGTTTGTAGGATATGTGTTGGAGGCCGTGTGTAGCGCTGACCCTAGGGGTGGGCTATGATGCGGTAGATACACCGTGGCCCGGTGTACCAGGCGCCCGTTTGGTGTCTCGGGAACCCTGCACACATCGTTTGGGGCTGTGAGCGAAACCCCGGCCGGATCTCCTCGTGGATGGAACCCGAATAGGTGATAAACCTGGACTAGAGACTTGTGTGGTTAGTCAGGCCGTGGTCTACACCCACGTCGGCTTTCGCTTGAAGTCTGCCGAGCACATGTCGTGTGCAGACGCTAAGTGGTGGAAACATGTGTGAAGAAGTACACCCCTGCAGGGTTATAAATTATCTATTCGAATAGCCGCGTCCGCGGTAATGGACTTCTGGGTTGCCTGTATAGTTCATAGACAAGTGAAAGTGGATACTCTAAAATGCGCAAGATAAGCGTGAGTGCTATGGATGGCGTTTTCGTAGGGAGACGGGAGCGGATCCATAGTGGTGTATTGATATGGTGAATATGTGGACTCGTGTGCGCCACCTCAAAAGAGTTACTTGCAGTCGTAGTTAAGGATAGCCACTGAGTCAAAGCTGGCTTGCTGCAGTTAAACTCCACCACCCCCCTTTGTTGATAATGATGCATATGTAGTTAGTTCTGATGTAAGTCTTGCTGGGTACATTTGTACTCACGTTTGCTTAATTTATGTTTTTGCAGAGACACTTTAGTCTCGCTAGTAGTTCTGCGTGGACTTCGACGTTTAGCTTGATACCTCAGCTACGATCTTGTGCCCTTGGCAGGATCTGGTAGATAGTCAGGCTTCTCAGCCTTTTTCATTTGTAGATGTCTGTACTCAGACGTGTTAAGCTTCCGCATGTGCTTTGACTTGTATGCTCTGAATGTTGGGTCATGAGACCCATGTTTGTAATATCTCGCTCCTCGGAGCCTATTGAATAAATACTTGAGTTGTAGAGTCATCTTGTGATGCCATGTTGTATTTACACATATCGGGCATATTGTGTGTGTGATTGAAAGTCTTGGTATGTGTGGGATCCGACAACCTAGTTGTCTATCTTTGGTAGTCTATCTTATGGGGAAATGTAGTCTGGTGCTTCCACTGAGCCATGGTAGTCTGCTACAGCCCGGTTTACCGGAGTCCTGTTAGCCCAGTTGCTACTGCTCCGGAACACTTAGACTGGCCGGCATGTGTCCTTCTTCGATCCTGTGGCTGTCCCTTCGGGGAAATATCACGCGGTGTCCTTCGGAGTCCTGTTAGCCTGCTACAGCCCGAATTCCCGGAGTCCTGCTAGCCCAGTTGCTACAGCCCGAATTCACTCGCTGATGACCGACACGTTCGTTGCTTGGTCATGTATGCATGTCCCTGTAAGTTAGCGCCACTTTGGGTTTACGACTAGTCATGTCGGCCCGGGTTCTTTGTCATATGGATGATAGCGACACTATCATATACGTGAGCGAAAAGGAGCAAACGGTCCCGGGCCAGGTAAGGTGGCACCCGTGGGAATACCGTGCGTGAGGCCACAAAGTGATATGATGTGTTACATGCTAGATTGGTGTGACTTAGGATCGGGGTCCTGACATAAATACTGATAGGTATGGCCGTTGATTAGTCAGTCATTTGCAATGATATTTCATGAGGTGTGAGTTTATTCAAATCAAGTATTCTATATAAAGAGAAAGGCATAACACAAAGCAGTTTTGACATAATGTTGTTTAATGGAGCATGGTGTAGTAGGTATTCCTGGAATTCCTAGTTTCTTAGGTACTCCATTCTTAAAAGAATAATTTGGAAGCATGGTGGACATTTCAGCTTCAGGTATCTTTCTCTTTATTAGTGACAATATCTTTCATATACTTAGCATATGACGCCATCTTTAAAATATCAGCTAAACAAGTACGCAAAAAGACTGGCCTAAGCATTTTAGCAAAGCGTTCAAATTCTTCCTCATCCTTGTTCTTAGATGGTTTAGTTAGGAAAGGCATGGGTTTTTGAACCCATGGTTCTCTTTCTTTACCATGTTTTCTAGCTATGAAATCTCTTTTATCATAACATTTATTTTTAGGAGGTGGTTATCAAGATCAACAACAAGTTCTATTTCAACATCATTATCAGTTTCTTTATCATTGTCTAGTTGAGCATGTACATGAACATCATTATTATCATTATCATTATCACTAGGTGAATGTTCATTACCAGATTGTGTCTCAGCATCAGAAATAGAAACATCATTACTATTCTCAGAAGGTTTTTCTACCTCAGGTTCACTAGAAGCATGCAAAGTCCTATCATTTTTATTTTTATTTTTCTTCTTAGATGGACTGGGTGCATCATTATTAATTCTCTGAGAATCTTTTTCAATTCACTTAGGGTGACCCTTAAGGATAAAGTGGCTCCTGAGTCATTCTACCTCCTCTAGTCATTACTCTAACAACATGATAATTCGTATTATTATTCATCTCATTAAGCAAATCATTTTGAGACTTAACAACTTGTTCTAACTGGGTTTGGACCATGGATGCATGTTTACCTAGACCTTTAACATCATTAGCAATTTTGAACATTAAGTCACTCAAGCGATCAATCATGAAGGCATTACATTTCAGTTGATTCATAACATACATATTAAAGTGTTCTTGCTTAACAATGTAATTGACAAATTCATCTAGGCATTAACTAGCAGATTTATTTATTATAAGGAATATCACCTTCATCAAATCTTATAAGAGAATTTACCTTTACTACTTTTCTAGGGGCATCAAGTCCATGTATATCTTCAGTAGGTGGCAAATTCCTAACATCTTCAACTTTAATACCCTTTTCTTTCATGGATTTCTTTGCCTCTTGCATATCTTTAGGACTGAGAAATAGAATACCTCTCTTCTTTGGAGTTGGTTTAGGGGGTGGTTTAGGAAGTGCCAATCATTATCATTCCTCAATATATTATTCAGTAGCTCTTTAGCTTGTCCAACAGTTTGTTCCCTGAAAACACAACCAGCACAACTATCTAGGTAGTCCCTAGAAGCATCGGTTACCCCATTATAAAAGATATCAAGAATTTCATTTTTCTTAAGAGGATGATCAGGCAGAGCATTGATTAATTGGAGAAGCCTCCCCCAAGCTTGAGGGATACTCCCTTCTTCAATTTGCACAAAGTTAAATATTTCCTGTAAGGCAGCTTGTTTCTTATGAGCAGAAAATATTTTTTAGAGAAGTAATATATCATATCCTGGGGACTACGCACACAACGAGGGGCAAGTGTATTAAACCATATCTTAGCACCACCCTTTAGCGAGAAAGGAAACAACTTAAGGATATAGTAGTAGCAGATTTTTTCCTCATGAGCAAATAGTGTGGCTATATCATTCAATTTAGTAAGATGTGTCACAACAATTTCAGACTCATAACCATGGAAAGGATCAGATTAAACCAAAGTAATTAACTCAGGATCAACAGAGAATTTGTAATCCTTATCAGTAACAAACATAGGTGAAGTAGAAAACTTAGATCATATTTCATTCTTGCATTCAGAGATTTTTCTTTTAGCTTATATAATAGTTTCTTAACATCATCTCTATCATTACAAGCAAGAAGTTCTCTAGTTATCTCCTCACCCAGAATAAAACCCTCAGGTATCTTAGGCATTTCATTTCTAGGATAGCTAGGCCAAATAGGTGAATCATAATTTCCAATTTCAACAATTTCATCAGTTTTAGTAATTCATCAATTTCAGCATTTTCAATTTCTTTAGCTTTAGCAAGTTGTTCATCAAGAAATTCACTTAGTGGCACAGTATCATCAAGCAGAGTACTAGCATCATCAATAGCATCATTCATAGCAGAAGTAAAATCATCACTTACTTGTGACATATTAGAATCAATAGCAGGTGGTGGTGTCGCCAGCTTACTCAAAACAGAAGGTGAATCAAGTGCATAGCTAGATGGCAATTCCTTACCTCCCCTCGTCTTAGAGGGAATGATCTTGGTTCTATCATCCTTCAGGTTCTTCATAGTGGTCAACAGATATAAATCCCAAGTGACTCAAGAAACAAAGCTATGATCCCCCGGCAACGACGCCAGAAAAATGTCTTGATAACTCACAAGTATAGGGGATCGCAACAGTTTTCAAGGGTAGTGTATTCAACCCAAATTTATTGATTTGACACAAGGGGAGCCAAAGAATATTTGCAAGTATTAGAAGTTGAGTTGTCAACTCAACCACACCTAGAGAACAAAATATCTGCAGCAGACTGATCAGTAGCATGATGGTAGGATAGTTTGATAGGAGTGGTAGCAATATCAATAGCGGTTTTACAGTAATTGTAACAGTAGCAGTAGTAGTGAAAGTAACTTAGCAAAGCTCAATATGGGAAAGTCATAGGCATTGGATCAGTGATGGATAATTGTGTTGGATGACATTCATCATGTAACAGTCACAACCTAGAGCGACATGGAACTTTCTCCAATTCATCAATGTAATGTAGGTATGTATTCAATATATAGTCATACGTGCTTGCGATAAGAACTTGCAAGACATCTTTTGTCCTACCCTCCCATGGCAGAGGGGTCCATAAGGAAACTAAGGGATATTAAGGCCTCTTTTTAATAGAGAACCGGAACAAAGCATTAACACATAGTAAATACATGAACTCCTCAAACTACGGTAATCACTAGAAAGAATCCCAATTATTGTCACCTTGGGGTATGTGGGTCATAACTCGTAATAGGTGCGTATAACTTGCAAGATAGGATCAAGAACACAATTATATTCATGAAAAGATAAAGGCATATCTGAAATCATAGCACTCGGGCCCTAGTGACAAGCATTAAGCATAGCAAAGTCGTAGCAACATTGTCGGTTCTATATCCGGGGTATCTCGTAGTAGGGGTCCTAAGCTAGATGTGTTGGAGCGATGGTAACATGCACACGGGACTTTACCCAGGTTCGGGCCCTCTTGATGGAGGTAAAACCCTACGTCCTGCTTTTGATTGTATTCATACGGGGATAGTACATAGTACAGGTATCTACCACGAGATTGTAGTAATGAATATGAGATTGTCTATTAACTAGCCTGGCCTCGGTTTATATATGCACCGTAGGCCTAGGGTTTAGAGGAGTCCTTGTCTTGGGCGCCAAGTCTTGTGGAATCCTCCTTGTATGCGGTGTGGGCTGTCCGAACTAGCCCAATAGTGAACCGCCATGGGGGTCCTCGGCCCGATCCAGCTGGTCGGGAGACGACGTGGTGAGTACCCCCTAGTCCAGGACACCCTCAGTAGCCCCCTGAACCGGTCTTCAAGTTGGGGATGCTCCTCGATTCTTCCAAACTGCTCTTCATCTTCGGTCGTCGGTCTTGAAAACTGGTTCAACAAATATTCCTATCTTCGATCTTGAGGATCGTTGAAGTGAATCTAAAGAGTTTACACGTCGAGTATCCGAGGAGCCCCTTTAAGTACTCGGCCTTTATCAATGTCGTGTTAATTTTTTACAACACACCTCGGGTTTGAGGTTGTTCCCGTGCGATGATGTCCTCTTGCATCCGAGCTCCAACGCCGGACTGCATTCGAGGTATCTTTTGCAGCCAAGCACCAACGCCGGACCACTTCCGAGCTCCAACGCCGAAATGTATCCAAGCTCCAACGCCAGACTATGTCCAAGCTCCAACGCCGGACTGTATCTGAGGTGTCATAGATAACCTTGGTTCAAAAAAGTTGAAGGAGTTTAGCCCATCTTAATGCCGGAAATGCCCTCTATGGAGCCAGCCACTTGCATCCGAGCTATATCCCGAAATGCTTTCGAGGTGGTTCAGCACCTCGGTCAAGGGTTGATTGTTTGCGGATTTTATTTCCGATGCGTGTAAATTTATTTGCTGTCAAGATGTATAACCAGTAGCCCTCAAGGTGTGTATCGGTCTAAAACCCGAGATGCACCTGAAGGATGACATAAGACCACTGATCCCAGTAGCCCCTGAGACTCAAATTGATTCGCAAAATTAGCCTGAGGATCAACTCCTAGCTCGGCAGAATACTTAGGGACACAAAAAGCGGTGTGCAAAGTCCTCGAGACTCAGGTTGGGTGTGGCCGACCTACCTGAGGATCATAATCTCCTCGAAAACTATATTGCACTTTAAATTTTCTGCATTGGATTGTCAATGCAGTAGCCCCCGAGCCACTGGTCGGGTGGTAACACCAGATCAGGGGATCGATGTGCCCCTTCAATATTAGTGAATGATAATCCCGAAGCCCAGTAGCCCCTGAGCCGTAATGCGGGCATGGGTGTCCGAATTAAGGATCGATACCCAGAGTAAAATCACAAATTATGTGTAATGATTCTATGTATCTAGTACTTTACATCATTAGTACTCGGATCCGCATTGTACAAAACTTTGTTAACCGACCATCGGCTTCAACCTCCTCGGCCAGAAGCCGGGGAGTGTTTGTCCCACTTTATAAATCCTTTATGAGGGCAAAGATTTACGGCAAACAAGGCAATCCGGTCATACGGTTTTATAAACAAAGGTACGCGGAGAGATATGTTATATTACTTTTTAACATAAGAAACATCTTCCAAAGAAAATAGTCCCGCTATCGGTTCCTTTCTTTGGGTTGTCATGCCAACCAAGATCATGAAACCTCCCCTCCGATCAATGCAGGAGAAAAATATTGAGGATTTAGTTCGGGGAAAGTTCCCGAACTGTAAGGTCTGAATGGACCAAAATTTTCACTTTCGTCGTTGCTGACCAATTATATCCTTTAAGATTGCTAGCTTTCGGCTTCACCCAGTCTGAGGTACTAACCCAGATGACCCGGTAGTAACAATCACAGAGGTGCTCCCTTTACCGCCTAGCCGAACAATCGGGAACGTAGGGGTAAGCACAGGAGCCAGGCAACCCAGCTTGGCCAAAATCTTAAGTCAAATTGATGCATATGTATGGCTTTATAACGATGATTATGGAAGGCAGCCCTTGTATATTACATACAAATGCCGATGATATGTTTATTTTGGCTCCATTACGACCGTTTATCAGTTGAAAGTGGCCCATCGTCGGCTTCCACCCCCTTCTAGATGCTACGTAGGGTGTTTCTGCAATAACAAACAACCCTTAGCCGACGTCTCGGTGCCCGAAGGCGGTTGTGTTAGCGGAAACGAGGCAATCAGATATGCGGGCTTTATAACTTTCACTTAGTCATAGGAGCTTAAAGTTGGGAGGCCAAATATTAGCCCCCGGTTAATGTTCGGCGACAACCGAGGTCAAGCCGTTAACACTTCGGCCAATATTATGAACGGCCCGTCGCTTAACACGTTGGTGACCTCCATCGATCTTATAGTTTAACACAGTCATCGGATCACTGACCAGTTTACGCTTATTGTGATAGTCAGTTTTCGGCTTTCTCCACTGAGGCGCTTAACCATGCGAGCTGGAAGCACAATCACAGTGGTTCTCCCTTTGCACACCTAGCCGAACAAACCGGAACGTAGGAGGCAAGCACAGGAGCCGGGAAATCCAACTATTAACCGAAGAGACAACTCGAAACCAATGCATATATAGCAATATCCGAGAATGGTTTTGCCGAATCTATAAAGGTCTCCGGCGTTGCACTGCGAGACTTATGCTGGAAACACACAAATAGTTTAAAAGTGCCATAAGCTTGGAAAGCCAAAAACTTCAGTAAAAACTTGACGTCCGAACTAGATCAAGTGTTCGTTGCCAATCCGAAAAAAAATTGTGCTTGTGTCGTGCTTTAACATGACACATCCGATCTCAAGACTTTCAAGCGCCTACGGCTTCAAGATCCTTATCCCAAAGGCGGAGTACTTCTCCGAGACCAGTTTAGCAAACTAAACTCGAGTTGCTTTTAGAGAGAAAGACAGGCTATCCGGCTATTGACCATACACTCGAGTTGAAAAAGGAGCGGTAGAAAAAGACTTTGCAACGACCAAGAAGAAAACACATTTACTATAAAACGGCTCATACTAATTTAAGAGCCCCCAAGTGATGTGGGTAAAAGAATTTTATGTATAATGATTGTATGTACTGAAGTACTTATATCATATCTGTGTTCACCCGAACTTTAAACGCGTCTTAACCGACCGTCGGCTTCTCCCTCTTCGGTCAAGGGCCGAAAAGTGTTATGTACTCCGCTTGTCGAGAATATCGACGGTGTTTCCAATAACCAGGCAATCAGGCCATAAGGCTGTAAGCCTGTAACAGACAAAGCGCGCTCAGGGAACTTATGCTATATTTCTGACGAAGTGTAAGAAGCATCTTCGAAGAAAATAGTACCCCCACCGATACCTTTCTCCGGTTGCTCATTGTTACTATGAGACTTGTGCAATAGATTTTTCATACTCATGAGTTCCGTTGTGTGCCGACCATGATTGAAAACAATAAGAGCGCTAGCTTTCGGCTTCACCCAGTCTGAGGTCCGAGCTCGGATGACCCGATCGTGACAATCACAGAGGTGCTCCCTTTACTCCCTAGCCGAACAATCGGGAACGTAGGGGTAAACACAGGAGCAAGGCAACCCAGCTTGAGGAATACTTAAGTCAACATGGTGCATATTATGGCGTAATACACGAACAAGGAACGAAGCCATACAAGTATAATCATATGCAAGAGGAAATGCTTCATAAAGGAAGCCCCAAGTAATCGGGGTATTTGAATTTGTGTGTCACAAACAAAGTTTTGACAAGGAAGTTTTTTCACAAACAACTTTTTGCTAAAAAAGTATAATGCTTGGTCAAACCGAACAAAATTTAAAACTGAATGTTTTTTTAGCATGAAAGCGACTTAGCTGGTTAATGTGCTCGGTGTTGATGACGCGGTCCGAGCTTGATGCGGGACAAGGTCTCAGCCCCCGAGCCGGTCCCAAGGTGGCGGAGCGAAGAGCTCGGAACTCTGAAGTGGCGACATAGCATGGCCAATGTGGCGAGGTGGAACCCCCAGTTCGACCAAGGCGACGGAGCAGGCCGGCAGTATGACGCCGAAGTCCTCGGCGTGGGTTAATGGAGTGATGACGAAGGCCCAGTCCAGCCGAGGTGACGTGGTACGTCGGTACGCCGAGGTGACAGCGCTGCCGGACCTGGATCATTTATTTGTGCATGGAAAATAGTGCAAGCCGGAGATAATAGTAATAATAATAAATTAAAAAAATAGTTGCATAATTAATAATTTATGCAAAGTGAGTAATAAAACAAATATGGCCCATGTGCCGAACACTCGATGAGGTAGAGCTCTCTCAACGATGCCGAAGTCCCCGAGGCAACCAAACATGTCGGTGTGGCAATTCGACCAACAAGATGATCACGCGAGCCGATTTATGCCGATTGGAACGACGACGTCGGCTTGCCGAAGTGACAGCGTGACGCAGTCAAAGTCGATTACCTACACATGTAAAATAGTGTAGTCCAAAAATAAAAAATCTTCTACTTAATTGACATAAGTGAAGTAAAAAATTGAATATATATGGCCTGGGCGACAAGGTCTGCCCGGCGGAGCGGCAATGCAGAAAAGTTGACACAGGGACACGCGTTGACGCGACGCAATGACTTGGTTGACGCAGGCGGGATGACGACATCGGCTTGCCGAGGTGTTGGCTCTGCCCAACCTAAATATATTGCCTGCACGCACAACGTAGTGCAACCAAGAAATAATAATAACGAGAAAAGGTGCATAATTAATTTATGCGAAGTAAAAAAAAGTTTGGTAAATATGGCCTGAGCGTTGAGGCTAGCTAGATGGTATGACGGCGTTGTGGCGCAGCGATGTCGACACAGGTCGGCCAACCTCAGTGACGGCGAGACGCCGGCTAGACCAACGTCGTGCACAAGTGTCGAAAAAATAACCCTGCAAAAATAATGCATTGCAAAACAACAGAAAATAGTCTGTGTGCAATAATTTTGGGAGCTAACCGAATAGTTAGGAAAAATAAAACCTGTTCGACGACAATGACGGGGCTGATTCGAATGACTAAAATTCGCTGACCAAAATCAAGGTACCATACTGATGTGTGTTCGGAGGTCCTCATCACCATGTGGTCGCTCGGGACGTGCTGCCGCCGCTTCATGTATGCGTTGCCGCGCGTGCGCCCCTGAGAAGCCGATCAAGCTGGAGTTTGCTAGCTTGCGCGGGGATCATCTCCTCATGTGACTTTATGTCCGGATGGGGCCGCCGCGTCGACGGACCAAAATTTTAGATCGGTCGCTAAAGGTCTACATAGAAAAAATTACGCAAACCATCAGAACAATATCCAGTGCGTATATAATATATACTGCGTAGGTAACTGGAAAAATAGAACATGATATTTCTGTTTGAGTAGCGATGACCATAGCAGACCGAAGCGACTAAGAGGAAGCGGTCCGTACAGACTAGTATTAACCAGTATTAAAGATATACTGATCCCTTTAACTGGAATAGTAGTACTCAGATTACTAAAATCCACGTACCAAATCTAAGATACAGTGCTGCAAAACTAGTAATCAATTAGGTTAGTAGTAGTTTGCGTCCATGCACTTGTCAGAGAACATTGCAGAGGGCCAGCGGCCGAGCAAGAGATGAATTAAAAAAGGAAGGAAAGAGAATCCCCCTGATGCGTGCTCCACAGAGACGAACTCTGATTGGACCACGTGCACTTCTCCATGTGTGACGCCCACGATGCGGCTATATCTCCCACGTGTCGAGGCACGACTTAGAGGCATAACCGCATTGTGGTTTTGTCGCAAGAAGGGTCATCTTCACACAATCCCATGTAATGAACAAGAATGGGATAAAGAGTTGGCTTACAATCGCCACTTCACACAATACATAAATATAAATCATACATCATCCAGAATACACACATAGACCATCTACGGTCAAGATCCAAATGAAAATAAGATAACCCCAAATGCTAGATCCCCGATCGCCCCAACTGGGATCCACTACTGATCATCAGGAAAAGACACATAGTAACGACCACGTTCCTCATCGAACTCCCACTTGAGGTCGATCCCATCATCTGCACTGGCATCGTCGGCACCTGCAACTGTTTTGGTAGAATCTGTGAGTCACGAGGACTCAGCAATCTCACACCCACGAGATCAAGACTATTTAAGCTTATAGGAAAGGATGGTGTAATGAGGTGGAGCTGCAGCAGGCAATAAGCATATATGGTGGCTAACATACGCAAAAGAGAGCGAGAAGAGAAGCAACGGAACGGTCGTCAACTAGCAATGACCAAGAAGTGATCCTGAACTCCTACTTACGTCATACATAACTCAAACCGTGTTCACTTCCCGGACTCCGCCGAGAAGAGACCATCACGGCTACACACACAGTTGATGTATTTTAATTGGGTCAAGTGACAAGTTCTCTACAACCGGACATTAACAAATTCCCATCTGCCTCATAACCGCGGGCACGGCTTTCGAAAGATAATACCCTGCAGGGGTGTCCTAACTTAGCCCATCATAAGCTCTCACAGTCAACGAAGGATAAACCTTCTCCCGGAAAGACCCGATCAGTCTCGGAATCCCGGTTTACAAGACATTTCGACAATGGTAAAACTAGACCAGCAAAGCCGCCCGAATGTGCCGACAAATCCCGATAGGAGCTGCACATATCTCATTCTCAGGGCACACCCGATTGTCCAAGCTTCCGATAGGCGAGCCCAGAGTTGCCCCTGGTGGCCACCGGCGACTGACAGTTTGGACCAATACTCAGAGGAGCACTGGCCCGGGGGTTTAAAAAAAGATGACCCTTGGGCTCGCGAAAACCCGGGGGAAAAGGCTTAGGTGGCAAATGGTAAAACCAAGGTTGGGCCTTGCTAGAGGAGTTTTATTCAAGGCGAACTGTCAAGGGGGTCCCATAAATCACCCAACCGCGTAAGGAACGCAAACTCAAGGAACATAATATCGGTAAGACAGAAACTAGGGCGGCAAGAGTGGAACAAAACACCAGGCATAAGGCCGAGCCTTCCACCCTTTACCAAATATATAGATGCATTAAATATAATAAGATATATTGTGATATCCCAACATATCCATGTTCCAATAAGGAACAAACTTCAACTTCACCTGCAACTAGCAACGCTATAAGAAGGGCTGAGCAAAAGCGGTAACTTAGCCAAACAACGGTTTGCTAGGAAAGGATGGTTAGAGTCTGACATGGCAATATGGGAGGCATGATATAGCAAGTGGTAGGTAGCGGAGCATGGCAATAGAACGAACAACTAGCAAAGCAAAGATAGAAGTGATTTCGAGGGGTGGTTATCTTATCTGCAAGGTTCTCAGAGTTGTCGAAAGCTTGATCCTCGTAAGCTTACTCAACAGGTTTCTCGTTCACGAACTTGTCTCCCGGCTCTACCCAAGACAAGAACACAAGCAACGGAACCACAATCAATCACGGGAAATGCACAAGCAACATGATGCAAAACATGTATGATATGCGAGATATGATATGCGATGCATATGCGTGCTCCGGGAGGAAAATGATGAACAAGGCAGTAACTTGGCAAACCAAGCATGCCACTGGAAAGGTGAGATGATTTTGGTTGAAATCGATATAAAGATCACCGGAAACGGATGCACGGTTTGCAAATGGCAAGCAAAACAAGAATGACACGAACCTGCGATTAACAGCATTATGGCACTTCAAATGCAACAAGTAACAATGCTACAGCACTCCAACGTAGCAACAAAGCATATGGCAGTAATCTACAGGAGATGCTTGACAAAAGATGAACACTGAGCTACAGCTAGATCAGAACATAACAAGCTCAAACAAGCATGGCAAAAGTGCAAAAGATAACAGGATCACAGACTACAGGACATGCCTGAAACAGCATCAGGTAGCAATGTTCAGAGCATGAAATCAATATGCTACAGGAACTTAACATGGCAAAACAAGGCATCAAAGTGTTCTACTAAATGCATATGACAAAAGTCCCTTACTGACCATAAGACAAAAAGGACCAGAAGATATGATGGCAACCATGTAAACATAGCAAATTTCGTTAACAGGTTTCAGACTTAGCAGAAAAACAGAGCATGGCAGAAACAATAATATGAAGGCATCTTGGTGACCTTGATGCACTCACTACAGAGCAATGCATGACAAAACAAGCATCCCTACAGCAAGATAGCATGTTTATGAAGCTATCCATGGTAAGATCAAATACATAGCATGTATGAAACAACTACAACAAGCTTGGCAAAATTGAATAATATGTAAACAATCTGCCAGAAATATTTTATAGCAAAAGTAGAGCAAGATTGAGTCATGCTATGGCACTCCATAATTGCAAACAAGTTCACGAATGGATCAATTACAATAATAGCTACAAAACATCCTTAATTATAATCTCCAAAATATGTATGGATCTCTCTGTATCATCAAGTTTACATGGCAACAAAATAACAGCAGACAAAGACTTGGAGAAATCACTAAGTCCCTGAAATCAGAAACATTACGGGGCCTAGTTTGCATGCTTGTGCTAGTCACCACAGAGATCACAAAAATACATGGCATATACCCTTGGAAAGATGGCATGGCATACAACAAAACACATGTAGAGTTCATGCCCATAAGATGCACAGATTAAATGATACAAAAATAACAAATCTCCAAGTTCTGCTAATTAACAGCAGATAACTGCAACTAGCACTCTTGCACCAGAGATTTGGGCATAAAGATGGCCTCTAATGAACATGGTGCAATTGAACAAAATGTAGATAATCACAATACGAACAATTCGATATATTACACGCGCAGAACGGAGCTATATGCAGAGAGTTACGATGCTATGAACAGGTGCACATAATGTCAAACTTCCAGGACTTAGAGAAAAAAACGGGGAGGGGAAAGTCAACGCACTGGGCTTCCTCGATCGGATCTGGCGCGGTTGCTCTCGAGCTCGCCGGTGGGAGGAGGCGCGGCGGAGGAGAGGAGGCGACCGGAGGGAGTAGGAGAGGGCGACGGCGTCGGGGAAGGAGGGCGCGGCGCCGGAGGGAGCAGGGCACGGCGGTGGACGGCGGCGGCGGGAGCACGGCGGCGCGGGGCGAGCGCGGCGCGGGGCGGCGGCGATGGCCGCCGGCGGCGGCGGCGAATAGGGTGGCGGTGCGGTGGAGAGGCGAGGTGGCGGCGCGGCGCACGGGAGCGGGGAGGCGCACGGCGGCGGCCGGGCCGGGAGGGCCCGCGGCGGGCCTGGCGGGCCGGCGCGGTGGAGCGGCGGCGCTGGACACGTGGCGGCTCCTCACTGGTGCAGACGCGGCGGCGGGTTCGTCCGGCGGCGCCGGAGGCAAATTTTAGGGTTTGGACTGCGGATGTTTTCGGGAGGGGATGCATATATATTGCTAGAGGGAGCTAGGAGAGTCCAAAAGAGGTGCGGTTTTCGCCCACACGATCATGATCGAACGACCTAGAGCATGGAAGAGAGTTTGGTGGGTTTTGGGCTGTTTAGAGGGGGGGTTTGCTGCAACACACGGAAGGCATCTGCGGTTACCCGGTTAACCGTCGGAGTACCAAACGACCTCCAAATGGAACGGAACTTGACCGGTGGTCTACCGGTGGTATACCAAGGCCACTTGACAAGCCTCGGTCCATTCCAAGAACGTTAGACACCCGCTCATGAAAGAAAACAAGAGGGGTGCACCGGAGGAGGTGGGAGCGCCGGATTGCAAAACGGACAACGGGGAAAATGCTCGGATGCATGAGACGAACACGTATGCAAATGCAATGCACATGATGACATGATATGAGATGCATGACATGAAAAAAATGCAAAACGAAAGACAAAACCCAACTACGGAGGGAATATCATAACACATAGCCGAAAATGGCAAGAGTTGGAGTTACAAATATGGAAAGTTACATCCGGGGTGTTACACCATGTCTCATCTGGATTGCCGCCAGCCAGACTAATTTTCGTTCCTTTAACTTTTTTCACTGACTCACGCAGCAAACCCTCAACTCTGGGCCGCCACCGCATGCGCATACTTCATCAAGAATTTCCATGGTGCGCAGGGTCTGATGTACTCGTAATAGCCGCATAAGAGTCCGGATCCGGTGTACTAAGAGGTGACAATACGGTCACCGTCGTTAAATTTTTCTATATCATGGATCCTGATCTAACCACAATAAATATAGCACAACATGATAGCAATGACTTGCAAAAGAGACGATTTACGTAGAACAGGTCTAATTGAAAAAATATCACCTGATTGTCCCATCAATCCGCGACGATCGCCCAGCAGGCTCTCAATGAAAGCACCAATGTCGGTTCTATATCCGGCGTATCTCGTAGTAGGGGTCCTAAGCTAGGCGTCTTGGAGCGATGGTAACATGGACACTGGATTTTACCCAGGTTTGGGCCCTCTTGATGGAGGTAAAACCCTACGTCCTGCTTTTGATTGTATTCATACAGGGATAGTACATAGTACATGTATCTACCACGAGATTGTAGTAATGAATATGAGATTGTCTATTAACTAGCCTGGCCTCGGTTTATATATGCACCGTAGGCCTAGGGTTTAGAGGAGTCCTTGTCTTGGGCGCCAAGTCTTGTGGAATCCTCCTTGTATGCGGCATGGGCTGTCCGAACTGGCCCAACAGTGAACCGCCATGGGGGTCCTCGGCCCGATCCAGCTGGTTGGGAGACGACGTGGTGAGTACCCCCTAGTCCAGGACACTTTCAAACATCAATCTCAGAACATAGTGGATACTAGCTAGGGATCAAGCCCTAATAAAACTAAGTCGATTACATGATAAATCTCATCCAACCCATCGTTGTCCAGCAAACCTACAAAGGAATTACTCACTCCCGGTGATGAGCATCATGGAACTGGTGATGAAGAAGGGTTGGTGATGATGACAGCGATGAATCCCCCTCTCCGGAGCCCTGAACGGACTCTAGATCTAGCCTCCTGATGAAGAACAGGAGGTGGAGGTGGCCCCAAATCGTAAAACGCGATGATTTATTCTCTTTGAATTTTTCTGGACGAATAGGTACTTATGGAGTTAGAGATAGGGTTGCAGGAGTTGCCAGGGGCCCACAAGCCTGCTAGGCGCGCCCTGGGGGTGGCTGAGGGAGTCCTGGACTAAGGGGTCCTCGAACGTCCGGCCTGTTGGGCATGAGCCGGACTAGTAGGCTGTGAAGATACAAGGCTGAAGACTCTCTCCCGTGTCCGGATGGGACTCTCCTTGGCGTGGAAGGCAAGCTTGGCGTCCAAATATGAAGATTCCTTCCTCTGTAACCGATCTTATGTAACCCTAGATCCCTCCGGTGTCTATATAAACTGGAGGGCTAGGTCCGTAGAGGCGAATAATCATAATCGTAGTCATACAGGCTAGACATCTAGGGTTTTAGCCATTACGATCTCGTGGTAGATCAACTCTTGTAATACTCATATTCATCAAGATCAATCAAGCAGGAAGTAGGGTATTACCTCCATAGAGAGGGCCCGAACCTAGGTAAACATTGCGTCCCCCGTCTCCTGTTACCATCGACCTAAGACGCACAGTTCGGGACCCGCTACCCGAGACCGGCCAGTTTTGACACCGACATTGGTGCTTTTATTGAGAGTTCCACTTTGCCGTCCTCAAATGGTTTGATGGCCCCTTCAATCATCTGCGACAATGCTGTCCAAGGGGAAGTCTTCATCCCCGAACAGACCTTTGTGTTCGGCGGCTTCGCACTACGGGCCAACTCGCTTAGCCATCTGGAGCAGATCGATAGCTACGCCCCTGGCCGTCAGGTCAGATTCGGGAGCTTGAACTACGTCGCGGATATTCGCGGAGACTTGATCTTCGACGGATTCGAGACCATGGCAGCCACTCCCCATCACCACGATGAACATGACTTAAATTTGTCATCAGACCATACCCAGGAGATAGCACCTGTAACTACTCTAGCCTTAGATCCGGAGCAAATCGCGCCATCCGAAGACGAGAAGCTCAACCCCACCGCAGATGCCGCAGTCCCAACAGCGTCAGAGACGCACATAGACCCAACCTCGAGTGGGATCTGTGTCACAGAGCCTCGGACTCGTTTGCGGCTACAGGTTCCGAACCATGTGCGTCCACGAGCGTCGAGCTCGATCAGTCATCGATCGTTGAATTCAGCTCCGCGGACATTTTTCGGCACTCGCCCTTGGGCGACGTGTTAAACTCGTTAAGAGCACTATCCTTAGCGGGGGGCTCATAGTCGAACTATATCCGGTTCGAACTGGCGGCTGATGACGGAGAACTTCGCTTCCCACCCACCGCCCACTTCATAGCCACTGTCGAAGATTTAACCGACATGCTCGATTACGGCTCTGAAGACATCGACGGTATGGACGACGACGCCGATAAGGAGCAGGGCCAAAACCCGCCGTTTACCGGACGCTGGACGGCCACCTCTTCTTACGACGTGTACATGGTGGATACACCTAAAAGAACCAACGACGATGACAAAGAAGATCAAGTTGAGGATGAACCTCCTGTGATACAGCCGAAATGCCAGCGTTAGCGGCGTCGCTCTAAGTCACGTCGTGGAAAAGACAGCAATACTGGCATGGGAGAAAACAATACTCCGGACGATGCCGAAGATAATGAAGACCCCGTGGAGATAACTTCCGAATAGGAGGAACAGGAAAATAGGCAAGTTACCCCTGATGAACAGGCCATACAAGACGACTTGGAGGACAGTAATTATCTTCCACTCTCCGAGGATGAGGTGAGCCTCGGCAACAAGGATTTCATCGTGCCTGAGGAACCTCTCGAGCAGGAGCGCTTTAAGCGCCAGCTAATAGCCACTGCAAGGAGCCTGAAAAAGAAGCAGCAGCAGCTTCAAGCTGACCAAGATCTGCTCAAGGATAGATGGACTGATGTCCTAGCAGCCGAAGAATACGGCCTCAAGCGCCTAGCCAAAAGTTACCCGAAGCACGTATTGCTACCTTAGTTCGATGATGAGGCCGGAGCCCGTACCATCATCACGCAATGCGGCTGACCGACCACCACGCGGTCGGGATAAAGCGACAACTCAAGCCGAACACCAGCCCGCCCCGCCTCATCGTAAAGGCAGAGATAAAACAGCTCGTTGTCATACATATGACCTTCGGCAGAAACTGGACAATAGAACAGGACATACTAGATCGATCTACGTATCGCGAGGACGTGCCCCGACACGTGACGATGGCTATCTATTCGGACGTGACAAGCCTGGTCACGCCCGGGCCGAAAACCACAGACTGACTCCATCGGAGCTACGTCGCGATGTGGCCCGATATAGAGGCGCCGCACACCCTCTTTGCTTCACTAACAAAGTAATGGACCATGAATTCCCAGAAGGGTTTAAACCCGTGAATATTGAATCATACGATGGAACAACTGATCCCGCGGTGTGGATCGAGGATTTTCTTCTCCATATCAATATGGCCTGTGGAGATGACCTCCACGCCATCAAATACCTCCCGTTAAAACTCAAAGGGCCAGCTCGGCACTGGTTAAACAGTCAGCCTAAAAACTCTATTGGTAGCTGGGAGGATTTGGAAGACGCCTTTTGTGACAACTTCCGAGATACATATGTCCGGCCACCAGATGCCAACGACTTAAGTCACATAGTTCAACAGCCCGGAGAGTCAGCCAGGAAATTCTGGACTAGGTTCCTAACTAAAAAGAACCAGATCGTTGACTGTCCAGATACCGAAGCCCTAGCGGCCTTTAAACACAGCATCCGCGACAAATGGCTCGCCCGCCACCTCGGCCAAGAAAAGCCGAAGTCCATGGTAGCCCTCACGGCACTCATGACCCGCTTTTGTGCGGGTGAGAATAGTTGGCTGGCCCATAGCAAAAACACGGCAAGCGCAGCGGGCACCTCCGAAGTCAAAAACAGCAACGGCAAGCTCCGACACAACAGGCACAAAAGTCGAAGCAATGGTGACAATACCGATGACACGACTGTCGGTGTCAAAACCGACGGATCTCGGGTAGGGGGTCCCGAACTGTGTGTCTAGGATCGATGGTAACAGGAGACAGGGGACACGATGTTTACCCAGGTTCGGGCCCTCTCTATGGAGGTAATACCCTACTTCCTGCTTGATTGATCTTGATGAATATGAGTATTACAAGAGTTGATCTACCATGAGATCGTAATGGCTAAACCCTAGAAGTCTAGCCTATGTGTATATGGTAATGAATGTCCCTTTTCGGACTAACCCCTCCGGTTTATATAGACACCGGGGGGGTCTAGGGTTTACATGGAGTCGGTTACATAAGAAGGAATCTTCATAGTTGGTCGCCAAGCTTGCCCTCCACGCCAAGTAGAGTCCAATCTGGACATGGTGCAGTCTTCGGCCTTCATGTCTTCACAGCCCATCACTCCAGCCCATGGATAACAGGCCGGACGCCCAAGGACCCCTTAGTTCGAGACTCCCTCAGTAGCCCCTGAACCTGGCTTTCAATGACGAGGAGTCCGGCGCGCAGATTGTCTTCAGCACTGCAAGGCAGGTTCCCTTTCTCCGAACTCCAAGATAGTCTTCGGATGCAATGATCGTATCCGGACCTCTTACGCACACAACACACAACCGCAGAGAGAATATAATATTTGCACGAATCTAATCTGTTGACAGCTTCTTTACAACACGACGTCGTGTCTATCCGGCCATAATTTTGAACCTTTTTCGTTTGCCATCCCACGTTCCGAGACGCGGTTGCTATTGGCACATCTTGTTGAAGTAGAGATCGTGTCCCCTTATTGCGGGATTCTCATCAATGCGGGCATGGGTAACTCAACCGTACCGTTTATATAGCCCTTGGGAATATGCGAGTTGTTAGGACGAGTGGGGAGGCGCTTGATATTGGCGGCCTTTATAAGGGGATAAGGACACTCTCCCTTTACCCACACCCTTCTTCATCCTTAGTTATTCCTTCCTCGAGCTCTAGCTGTTGGAAATATGCCCTAGAGGCAATAATAAATTGGTTATTATTATATTTCCTTGTTCATGATAATCGTTTATTATCCATGCTAGAATTGTATTGATAGGAAACTCAGATACATGTGTGGATACATAGACAACACCATGTCCCTAGTAAGCCTCTAGTTGACTAGCTCGTTGATCAATAGATGGTTATGGTTTCCTGACCATGGACATTGGATGTCGTTGATAACGGGATCACATCATTAGGAGAATGATGTGATGGACAAGACCCAATCCTAAGCCTAGCACAAGATCGTGTAGTTCGTTTGGTCAGAGCTTTTCTAATGTCAAGTATCAGTTCCTTAGACCATGAGATTGTGCAACTCCCGGATACCGTAGGAATGCTTTGGGTGTACCAAATGTCACAACGTAACTGGGTGGCTATAAAGGTGCACTACAGGTATCTCCGAAAGTGTCTGTTGGGTTGGCACGAATCGAGACTGGGATTTGTCACTCCGTGTAAACGGAGAGGTATCTCTGGGCCTACTCGGTAGGACATCATCATAATGTGCACAATGTGACCAAGGAGTTGATCACGGGATGATGTGAGTTATGGAACGAGTAAAGAGACTTGCCGGTAACGAGATTGAACAAGGTATAGGGATACCGACGATCGAATCTCGGGCAAGTAACATACCGATAGACAAAGGGAATTGTATACGGGATTGATTGAATCCCCGACATAGTGGTTCATCCGATGAGATCATCGTGGAACATGTGGGAGCCAACATGGGTATCCAGATCCCGCTGTTGGTTATTGACCGGAGAACGTCTCGGTCATGTCTGCATGGTTCCCGAACCCGTAGGGTCTACGCACTTAATGTTCGATGACGCTAGGGTTATAGGGAAAGTATGTACGTGGTTACTGAATGTTGTTCGGAGTCCCGGATGAGATCCCGGACGTCACGAGGAGTTCCGGAATGATCCGGAGGTAAAGATTTATATATGGGAAGTCCTATTTTGGTCACCGGAAAAGTTTCGGGTGTTATCGATAATGTACCGGGACCACCGGGAGGGTCCCGGGGGTCCACCAAGTGGGGCCACCAGCCCAGAAGGTTGCGTGGGCCAAGTGTGGGAGGGGACCAGCCCCAGGTGGGCTGGTGCGCCCCCCCACCAATGCTCAAGGCGCATGGGAGAGTGGGAGGGGGCAAACCCTTGGTCCAGATGGGCCTTAAGGCCCACCCTAGTGGCGCCCCCCTCTCCTCCCCTTGGCCGCCAGCCTAGATGGGTTCTAGGCTGCCGCACCTCTTGGGGTGGAAACCCTAGAGGGGGCGCAGCCCCCTCCCCTTCCCCTATATATAGTTGAGGTCTAGGGGCTGCACAAGACATGAGAACGTCTCTCTTTCGGCATAGCCCTACCCCTCTCCCTCCTCCTCTCCCGCGGGGCTTGGCGAAGCCCTGCGGGATTGCCATGCTCCTCCACCACCACCACGCCGTCGTGCTGCTGCTGGACGGAGTTTTCCCCAACCTCTCCCTCTCTCCTTGCTGGATCAAGGCGTGGGAGACGTCACCGGGCTGCACGTGTGTTGAACGCGGAGGCACCGTTCTTCGGTGCTTAGATCGGAATCAACCGCGATCTGAATCGCTACGAGTATGACTCCTTCATCCTCGTTCTTGCAACGCTTCCGCATCGCGATCTACAATGGTATGTAGATGCACTCCCCTTTCCCTCGTTGCTAGATTACTCCATAGATTGATCTTGGTGATGCGTAGAAAATTTTGAATTTCTGCTACGTTCCCCAACAGTGGCATCATGAGCTAGGTCTATGCGTAGTTTCTATGCACGAGTAGAACACAAAGCAGTTGTGGGCGTAGATGTTGCCAATTCTTCTTGCCGCTACTACTCTTATCTTGTTTCGGCGACATTGTGGGATGAAGCGGCCCGGACCGGCCTTACACGTACGCTTACGTGAGACAGGTTCCACCGACTGACATGCACTAGTTGCATAAGGTGGTTAGCGGGTGTTTGTCTCTCCCCCTTTAGTCGGAACGGATATGATGAAAAGGGTCCTTATGAAGGGTAAATAGAAATTGGCATATCACGTTGTGGTTTTACGTAGGTAAGAAACGTTCTTGCTAGAAACCTATACAAGCCACGTAAAAAACTTGCAACAACAATTAGAGGACGTCTAACTTGTTTTTGCAGCATGTGCTATGTGATGTGATATGGCCAGAAGATGTGATGAATGATATATGTGATGTATGAGATTGATCATATTCTTGTAATAGGAATCACGACTTGCATGTCGATGAGTATGACAACCGGCAGGAGCCATAGGAGTTGTCTTTATTTTTTGTATGACCTGCGTGTCATTGAATAACGCCATGTAAATTACTTTACTTTATTGCTAAGCGCGTTAGCCATAGAAGTAGAAGTAATCATTGGCGTGACAACTTCATGAAGACACAATGATGGAGATCATGATGATGGAGATCATGGTGTCCTGCCGGTGACAAAGATGATCATGGTGCCCCCAAGATGGAGATCAAAGGAGAAAAATGATATTGGCCATATCATCTCACTATTTGATTGAATGTGATGTTTATCATGTTATGCATCTTATTTGCTTAGAACGATGGTAGCATAAATAAGATGATCCCTCACTAAAAATTTCAAGAGACGTGTTCCCCCTAACTGTGCACCGTTGCGAAGGTTCGTTGTTTCGAAGCACCACGTGATGATCGGGTGTGATAGATTCTAACGTTCGAATACAACGGGTGTTGATGAGCCTAGCATGTAGAGACATGGCCTCGGAACACATGCGAAACACTTAGGTTGACTTGACGAGCCTAGCATGTACAGACATGGCCTCGGAACACAAGAGACCGAAAGGTCGAACATGAGTCGTATAGCAGATACGATCAACATGGAGATGTTCACCGATGATGACTAGTCCGTCTCACGTGATGATCGGACACGGCCTAGTTTGACTCGGATCATGTATCACTTAGATGACTAGAGGGATGTCTATCTGAGTGGGAGTTCATAATCAGATGAACTTCATTATCATGAACATAGTCAAAAAGGTCTTTGCAAATTATGTCATAGCTTGCGCTTTAGTTCTACTGGTTAAGATATGTTCCTAGAGAAAATTTAGTTGAAAGTTGGTAGTAGCAATTATGCGGACTGGGTCCGTAAACTGAGGATTGTCCTCATTGCTGCACAGAAGGCTTATGTCCTTAATGCACCGCTCGGTGTGCTGAACCTCAGCGTCGTCTGTAGATGTTGCGAAACATCTGACATACATGTTTTGATGACTACATGATAGTTCAGTGCGTATCGCTAATGGTTTAGAATTGTGGCACCAAAGACGATTTTGAAACGTCGCAGAACATATGAGATGTTCCGAAGACTGAAATTGGGATTTCAGACAAGTGCCCACGTCAAGAGGTATGAGACCTCTGACAAGTTTCTTAAGCCTGCAAACTAAGGGAGAAAAGCTCAATCGTTGAGCATGTGCTCAGATTGTCCGAGTACTACAATCGCTTGAATCGAGTGGGAGTTAATCTCCCAGATGAGATAGTGATGGTTCTCCATAGTCACTGCCACAAAGCTAGTAGAGCTTCGTGATGAACTATAACATATCAGGGATAGTTATGATGATCCTTGAGCTATTCGCGATGTTTGACACCGCGAAAGTAGAAATCAAGAAGCAGCATCAATTGTTGATGGTTAGTAAAACCACTAGTTTAAGAAGGGCAAGGGCAAAAGGGATACTTCATGAAACAGCAAGTCATTTGCTGCTCTAGTGAAGAATCCCAAGGTTGAACCCAAACCCGAGACTAAGTGCTTCTGTAATGAGAGGAACGGTCACTGAAGCTGTACTACCCTAGATACTTGGTAGATGAGAAGGCAGGCAAGGTCGACAGAAGTATATTGGATATACGTTATATGAATGTGTACTTTACTAGTACTCCTAGCAGCACCAGGGTATTAGATACCGGTTCGGTTGCTAAGTGTTAGTAACTCGAAATAAAAGCTGCGGAATAAACGGAGACTAGCTAAAGGTGAGATGACGATATATGTTGGAAGTGTTTCCAAGGTTGATGTGATCACGCATCGCATGCTCCCTCTACCATCGAGATTTGGCGTTTGCGTTGAGCATAAACATGATTGGATTATGTTTATCGAAATACGGTTATTCATTTAAGGAGAATAATGGTTACTCTGTTTATTTGAATAATACCTTCAATGGTCTTGTACCTAAAATGAATCTCGATCGTAGTGATACACATGTTCATGCCAAAAGATATAAGATAGTAATGATAGTACCACATACTTGTGGCACTGCCACTTGAGTCATATTGGTATAGAACGCATGAAGAAGCTCCATGTAGATGGATCTTTGAACTCACTCGTTTTTGAAAAGAATGAGACATGCGAACCATGTCTATTGGTATATATGCATGAAGAAACTCCATGCAGATGGATCATTTGGACTCACTTGATTTTGAATCACTTGAGACATCCAAATCATACCACATGGGCAAGATGACTGAAAGGCCTCATTTTCAGTAAGTGGAACAAGAGAGCAACTTATTGGAAGTAATACATTTTGATGTATGCAGTCCAATGAGTGCTGAGGCATGCAGTGGATATCGTTATGTTCTTACTTCACAGATGATTTGAGTAGATGCTGAGTGTATTTACTTGATGAAACACAAGTCTGAATTATTGAAAGGTTCAACTAATTTCAGAGTGAAGTTGAAGATCGTCGTGACAAGAGGATAAAATGTCTGTGATATGATCATAGAGATGAGTATCTGAGTTACGAGTTTGGCACACAATTAAGACATTGTGGAAAGTGTTTCACAATTAACACCGCCTGGAACACCATAGTGTGATGGTGTGTCCGAACATCATAACTGCACCCTATTGGATATGGTGCATACCATGATGTTTCTTATTGAATTACCACTATCGTTTATGGGTTAGGCATTAGAGACAACCGCATTCACTTTAAATTGGGCACCACGCAATTCCGTTGAGACGACACCGTTTAGAGAAACCTAAGTTGTCGTTTCTTAAAAGTTTGGGGCAGCGATGCTTATGTGAAAAAGTTTCAGGCTGATAAGCTCGAACCCAAAGCGGATAAATGCGTCTTCATAGAATACCCAAAACAGTTGGGTATACCTCCTATTTCAGATCTGGAAGCAAAAGTAATTGCTTCTAGAAACAGGTCCTTTCTCGAGGAAAAGTTTCTCTCGAAAGAATTGAGTGGGAGGATGGTGGAGACTTGATAAGGTTATTGAACCGTCACTTCAACTAGTGTGTAGCAGGGCACAGGAAGTTGTTCCTGTGGCACCTATACCAATTGAAGTGGAAGCTTATGATAGTGATCATGAAACTTCGGATCAAGTCACCACCAAACCTCGTAGGACGACGAGGATGCGTGCTACTTCAGAGTGGTACGTGATCCTGTCTGAGATATCATGTTGTTGGACAATACTGAACCTACGAGCTATGGAGAAGCGATGGTGGGCCCATATTCCGACAAATGGTTAGAAGCCATGAAATCCGAGATAAATGGATCTTTAAGAAGAAGACGGACATGGACGGTAATGTTACCATCTGTGAAGCTAGACTTGTGGCAAAGAGTATTTTCACAAGTTCAAGGAGTTGATTACCATGAGATTTTCTCATCCGTAGCGATGCTTAAGTCCGTCGGAATCATGTTAGCATTAGCTGCATTTATGAAATTTGGCAGATGGATGTCAAAACAAGTTTCCTTACCAGTTTTCGTAAGGAAAGGTTGTATGTGATACAATCAGAAAGGTTTTGTCGATCCTAAGGATGCTAAAAGGTATGCTAGCTCCAGCGATCCTTCCATGGACTAGAGCAAGCATCTCGGAGTCAGAATATAAGCTTTGATGGAGTGATCAAAGTTTTTGGGTTTATACAAAGTTTGTTAGAAACTTGTATTTACAATAAAGTGAGTGGGAGCGCTGCAACATTTCTGATAAGTATATGTGAATGACATATTGTTGATCCGAAATGATGTAAAATTTCTGGAAAGCATAAAGGGTTGTTTGAAAGGAGTTTTTCAAAGGAAGACCTGGATAAAGCTAATTACATATTGGGCATCAAGATCTATAGAGATAGATCAAGACGCCTGATGATACTTTCAAAGAACGCACACCTTGACATGATTTTGAAAGAGTTCAAAATAGATCAGCAAAGAAGCAGTTCTTGGCTGTGTTACAAGGTGTGAGTATTGAGTAAGACTCAAGACCTGACCACAGCAGAAGAGAGAGAAAGGACGAAGGTCGTCCCCTATGCTTTAGACGTAGGCTCTACAGTATGCTATGCTGTGTACCGCACATGAAGTGTGCCTTGCCATGAGTTGGTCAAGGGGTACAATAGTGATCCGGGAATGGATCACATGACAGCGGTCGAACTTATCCTTAGTATGTAGTGGACTAAGGAATTTTCTCGATTATGGAGGTGAAAAGGAGTTCGTCGTAAAGGGTTACGTCGATGCGAACTTTGACACTAATCCAGATGACTCTGAGTAGTAAACCGGATTCGTATAGTAGAGCAATTATTTGAAATGGCTCCAAATAGCGCGTGGTAGCATGCACAAGATGACATAGAAATTCGTAAAGCACACACGGATCTGAAAGGTTCAGACCCGTTGACTAATAACCTCTCTCACAAGCATAACATGATCAAACCAGAACACATTGAGTGTTAATCACATAGTGATGTGAACTAGATTGTTGACTCTAGTAAACTCTTTGGATGTTGGTCACATGGTGATGTGACCTGTGAGTGTTAATCACATGGTGATGTGGACTAGATTATTGACTCTAGTGCAAGTGGGAGACTGTTG
Source organism: Triticum aestivum (assembly GCF_018294505.1). Classification (NCBI taxonomy): domain Eukaryota; kingdom Viridiplantae; phylum Streptophyta; class Magnoliopsida; order Poales; family Poaceae; genus Triticum; species Triticum aestivum. Next base: position 75,663,945 of record NC_057808.1, on the reverse strand, counting down.
GAAATATGCCCTAGAGGCAATAATAAATTGGTTATTATTATATTTCCTTGTTCACGATAATCGTTTATTATCCATGCAAGAATTGTATTGATAGGAAACTCAGATACATGTGTGGATACATAGACAACACCATGTCCCTAGTAAGCCTCTAGTTGACTAGCTCGTTGATCAATAGATGGTTACGGTTTCCTGACCTTGGACATTGGATGTCGTTGATAACGGGATCACATCATTAGGAGAATGATGTGATGGACAAGACCCAATCCTAAGCCTAGCACAAGATCGTGTAGTTCGTTTGCTCAGAGCTTTTCTAATGTCAAGTATCAGTTCCTTAGACCATGAGATTGTGCAACTCCCGGATACCGTAGGAATGCCTTGGGTGTACCAAACGTCACAACGTAACTGGGTGGCTATAAAGGTGCACTACAGGTATCTCCGAAAGTGTCTGTTGGGTTGGCACGAATCGAGACTGGGATTTGTCACTCCGTGTAAATGGAGAGGTATCTCTGGGCCCACTCGGTAGGACATCATCATAATGTGCACAATGTGACCAAGGAGTTGATCACGGGATGATGTGAGTTACGGAACGAGTAAAGAGACTTGCCGGTAACGAGATTGAACAAGGTATAGGGATACCGACGATCGAATCTCGGGCAAGTAACATATCGATAGACAAAGGGAGTTGTATACGGGATTGATTGAATCCCCGACATCGTGGTTCATCCGATGAGATCATCGTGGAACATGTGGGAGACAACATGGGTATCCAGATCCCGCTGTTGGTTATTGACCGGAGAACGTCTCGGTCATGTCTGCACGGTTCCCGAACCCGTAGGGTCTACACACTTAAGGTTCGATGACGCTAGGGTTATAGGGAAAGTATGTACGTGGTTACCGAATGTTGTTTGGAGTCCCGGATGAGATCCCGGACGTTACGAGGAGTTTCGGAATGATCCGGAGGTAAAGATTTATATATGGGAAGTCCTGTTTTGGTCACCGGAAAAGTTTCGGGTGTTATCGGTAATGTACCGGGACCACCGGGAGGGTCCCGGGGGTCCACCAAGTGGGGCCACCAGCCCAGAAGGTTGCGTGGGCCAAGTGTGGGAGGGGACCAGCCCCAGGTGGGCTGGTGCGCCCCCCCACCAATGCTCAAGGCGCATGGGAGAGTGGGAGGGGGCAAACCCTTGGTCCAGATGGGCCTTAAGGCCCACCCTAGTGGCGCCCCCCCTCTCCTCCCCTTGGCCGCCACCCTAGAAGGGTTCTAGGCTGCCGCACCTCTTGGGGTGGAAACCCTAGAGGGGGCGCAGCCCCCTCCCCTTCCCCTATATATAGTTGAGGTCTAGGGGCTGCACAAGACATGAGAACGTCTCTCTTTCGGCGCAGCCCTACCCCTCTCCCTCCTCCTCCTCTCCCGCGGTGCTTGGCGAAGCCCTGCGGGATTGCCATGCTCCTCCACCACCACCACGCCGTCGTGCTGCTGTTGGACGGAGTCTTCCCCAACCTCTCCCACTCTCCTTGCTGGATCAAGGCGTGGGAGACGTCACCGGGCTGCACGTGTGTTGAACGCGGAGGCACCGTTCTTCGGTGCTTAGATCGGAATCAACCGCGATCTGAATCGCTACGAGTACGACTCCTTCATCCGCGTTCTTGCAACACTTCCGCATCGCGATCTACAATGGTATGTAGATGCACTCCCCTTTCCCTCGTTGCTAGATTACTCCATATATTGATCTTGGTGATGCGTAGAAAATTTTGAATTTCTGCTACGTTCCCCAACACTAGCGCCCAAGCTTTAGCTTTTCCTCGTTCGAGAAGGCACTCCAATCATGTCCGGATCTGGAGCTGGAGGCAAGTGGATGGCCTCCTCCGTTAAGATGAAGGACATCACGGAGCTCCGGGAGACCGGCTATTTAGCCAAGGAGATTGCTCACCGACTCCCGGCAAAAGGGAAAATCGTCCCTACCCCCGAGCCCCATGAGAGGGTTGTGTTTCTCACACACTTCGTCCGCAGGCTGGGATTCCCCCTTCATCCATTTGTCCGTGGATTGATGTTTTACTATGGGTTGGACTTCCACGATCTGGCCCCCAACTTTATACTCAACATCTCAGCATTTATCATTGTGTGCGAAGCCTTTCTCCGCATCCCGCCTCACTTCGGCCTATGGCTGAAGACCTTCAACGTGAAACCGAAGGTGGTGAGCGGTCAACAAGTAGAGTGCGGAGGCGCCATGGTGGGCAAAATGCCCAATGTCACCTGGCCCGAAGGCTCCTTCGCGGAGACAGTGAAGGGATGGCAGTCGGGTGGTTTTAAATCACCGAGCCGCGTGACGCCGATTGGGTTGCAGCCCCTGAATACCGATCCGGAGTTCCGATGCGGCTCACTTCCTGGCAAGAGAAGGGCCTGACCTGGGGATCCTTGGACGAGATAACTAGGCTCCGAATCTTGTGAATGTGATAACCAAAAAGATCAATCTTGTGAATGTGATCCAGGTTATGCTCATTCGCTGGATCCTTCCGTGCCAACACTGGACTTGCTATTTGTGGGAGTACGACCCCGCCGAGCACCAGGCGCTGCGAGGGCTCTTTGGCACAACGCACGAAGGCGTCTGGAAAGCGCTCTTCAAGGCCGGTGATACACCCCCGCCCACGACTAAAAATCGCGAGCTTAGCTCAAAGCGCCAGGCCAATCGGATAAGTCTTTTAATGGTTTCGAGGTACACCCTTCACCGGCATATTTTGAGGATGGATACTGAGTTCCTCCACCTACTTTACCAGGACTGGAACGAGGTGGCGGAGCAGATTAACTGTCCGGCTCCGCTTCCTGAGGAGGAAGAATTCCCACTTCTGACGAAGATGTTGTTTCCGGCGCCGTATGACGTGCCAGAGAAGACGGCCAAGAAAGCGGCCAAAGGGGCCAAGAAAGGCCCTTGCCAAAAAGGCGCTCCGAACATGTTGTCCGAGGACGAGACTTCCTCTTCTTCCAATGACGACGACGAAGAGGAGGAAGAAGAAAACGATTCCCCACCTAAGGTGGGGAGGGAGAAGAGGGCGGCCCCCCGGATCCGGAGGCGAAAGCGCCTAAGAGGATTAAAGGCTCCCAAGCGGATAACTCCGTGTGGGACATTGATAGCAGTCCGGAGCGACCTCGCCGGACCAAGCCTCGGGCCGCCTCGTAAGTACCAGAATCCGCAATCATATGGCCTACCTGGTTTGTAGTATTGACATATTGTAAACCTTGTTACTGCAGTCCGGCACGCGATGGCTCCCCGCAATCCTCGACTCAGGATTCACTGGACTCGAAGGAGATAGCTAGCATATCTCCGCCACCTGCTCATTCCGTCTCACCGAAGGGTGATGACGAGGCGGTGTCCAAAGAGACTTTCCCAGGCTGGGGGGAGATTCCGAAGATCATCGGGGTGACGTCCCAAGATGACTTTTCGGCCACCGGACATGCGGGGAAAAAGGTCCCCATGGGTACTGGCGATGGGGCCCGAGTTCCCTTTGGACCTTAGCCGGATACCATTCCGGAGATCTACACGGCTCCAGGGTCCAGCGAACGGCATTCCCTGCAAGGAGGGAATGTGCCTGTTCCACCGGTGACCTCTGTCCAACCAGAGGCGCCGGATAATCTACTGGAAGCGCTATGAGGCGCCTCTATTGTGGATGAACATCGTGTCCTTATTGAGACGGTGATAGAGAAGGTTCAGTTCGTCAAAAGCGGACTGACCGAAGCCTGCACTAGCCTTCTATCGAGCTTTGAGGTAAGTAATGTGACTGTAGGGAAAAGTATCACAGTATAGACAGTAGCCCCTGATGCTCTGTTTGGTGTTCGAGAAGAAAAGCTGAACATAGGATCAAGAATAAATATCGCAGGAGTCTAACATGAGTTGTCTATGTGAATAAACAGGTATCGCTTCAGGCTGCCACTGCTCATGCTACGGAGGTCTCTGGACTGAAGCAGAAACTGGAGCGGGCCGAGGAGGAACTCGGCCTCGTGAAGAAGCAGCTGGAAGATAACCAAGGTATGCAGTAGCCTGTGGGTACATTTCGAAAAAATGAATAGTCCTTCCAGACTAAAGTATCACAAACTTTATCAGGGGCCACGACCGAGGTGGCAGCCCTTAAAAGGGCGCTAGCCGAGGCCGAGGACAAGGCGGCCAAGGAACGCGTCTCGCGCGAGAAGCACGAGGCCCGGGTTGGCGAGGCACATCAAGAGCTCCAGGGTGTGATAGAGAGATTTGAGTCCTTGGGGCGTAATTATAAGGCGCAAGAGTCCGAATTGGCCAAGGCCCGCTAGAGCACGCAGGATGCACGAGCCGAAGCCCAAAATGCCCTCCAGGAAATTCAGGCGGCGAAAAAGATTACGGCGGGTAAGTCTGTCACCGTGCGTAGCAAGTATGTAGAAGAAACCTTTCCTTGTACTTATCCTGAATTTGGATTTTCCAGGGGTATTTGCGGATCTGCCGCACAGTGTGTCAGATGCTGCCAAGCATTATAGAGCCGAAGAAGGGATGTCTATGGAGAAGCTATTTTGGTCCCAACATCTGGGATCCGAACATCCGATGCCCTTTAGCGACCAGCTAAAGCAGTTGGTCGAGCTGCATAGGTTGGCAGAGCTAGCCATGAAGGACCTGATAGTCCGGCTGTGGCCTGCCGATCCTATACCAAGCAGCTACTTCAGACTTGTGCAGCGGCTTGTGAGTGCCTGTCCGCGGCTCGAAGCCGTGAAGCTGTCGGTCTGTATTGAAGGTGCGCGTATGGCCTTTGCCCGCGTCAAGACGCATTGGGCGAAGCTGGATGCCAAGAAGCTGATGACCGAGGGACCACCAGAAGGCAAGGAGTGTTGGGGAACGTAGTAATTTCAAAAAAGATCCTACGCAGACACAGGATCATGGTGATGCATAGCAACGAGAGGGGAGAGTGTGTCCACGTACCCTCGTAGACCGAAAGCGGAGGCGTTAGCACAACGCAGTTGATGTAGTCGTACGTCTTCACGATCCGACCGATCAAGTACCGAACGCACGGCACCTCCAAGTTCAGCACACGTTTAGCTCGATGACGTCCCTCGAACTCTGATCCAGCCGAGCTTTGAGGGAGAGTTCCGTCAGCACGACGGCGTGGTGACGATGATGATGTTCTACCGACGCAGGGCTTCGCCTAAGCACCGCTACGATATTATCGAGGTGGATTATGGTGGAGGGGGGCACCGCACACGGCTAAGAGATCAAGAGATGAACTGTTGTGTCTTTGGGGTGCCCCCTGCCCGTGTATATAAAGGAGCAAGGGGGGAGAGGTGGCCGGCCAGGAGAGGGGCGCGCCAGGAGGAGTCCTACTCCCACCGGGAGTAGGACTCCCTCCCTTCCTTGTTGGATTAGGAGAAGGGGGAAAGAGGAGAGAGAGAGAGAGAGAGGAAGGAAAGGGGGGCGCCCCCCTCCTCCTTGTCCAATTCGGACTAAAGGGGGAGGGGGCGCGCGGCCTCCCCTAGCCGCCTCTCCTCTTCTCCACTAAGGCCCATGTAGGCCCATTAAACCCCCGGGGGGTTCCGATAACCTCCCGGTACTCCGGTATATATCCGATAACCCCGGAACCATTCCGGTGTCTGAATATAGTCGTCCAATATATCAATCTTCATGTCTCGACCATTTCGAGACTCCTCGTTATGTCTGTGATCATATCCGGGACTCCGAACTACCTTCGGTACATCAAAACATGTAAACTCAGAATATAACTATCATCGAAACTTTAAGCGTGCGGACCCTATGGGTTCGAGAACTATGTAGACATGACCGAGACACGTCTCCGGTCAATAACCAATAGCGGAACCAGGATGCTCATATTGGCTCCCACATATTCTACAAAGATCTTTATCGGTCAAACCGCGTAACAACATACGTTGTTCCCTTTGTCATCGATATGTTACTTGCCCGAGATTCGATCGTCGGTATCTCAATACCTAGTTCAATCTCGTTACCGGCAAGTCTCTTTACTCGTTCCATAATACATCATCCCGCAACTAACTCATTAGTTGCAATGCTTGCTTAAGTGATGTGCATTACCGAGTGGGCCCAGAGATACCTCTCCGGCAATCGGAGTGACAAATTCTAATCTCGAAATATGCCAACCCAACAAGTACCTTTGGAGACACCTATAGAGCACCTTTATAATCACCCAGTTACGTTGTGACGTTTGGTAGCACACAAAGTGTTCCTCCGGTAAACGGAGTTGCATAATCTCATAGACATAGGAACATGTATAAGTCATGAAGAAAGCAATAGGAGAATACTAAACGATCGTGTGCTAAGCTAACGGAATGGGTCAAGTCAATCACATCATTCTCCTAATGATGTGATCCCGTTGATCAAATGACAACTCATGTCTATGGCTAGGAAACATAACCATCTTTGATCAACGAGCTAGTCAAGTAGAGGCATACTAGTGACACTCTGTTTGTCTATGTATTCACACATGTATCATGTTTCCGGTTAATACAATTCTAGCATGAATAATAAATATTTATCCTGATATAAGGAAATAAATAATAACTTTATTATGGCCTCTAGGGCATATTTCCTTCAAGGAGCATTGTCGGCCCGAGCACTATTTTGATGATGTTCTGGAGAGGTCCCGCCTTGTGGCGGAGCAATGTTCGAAGGATGTTATTTTCCCATAAGAACATGTATATTACCTTGTCCTGTAATATGGAACAAGGATGTTATGTAGCATAATGCTTATGATTTATATTTTACCTCCTGTGTGGTCGTTTATTAAATCTGAGGGTTGACCAGTCGTCGGCTTCTGCCCCCACGTACATAATACGGGGGTGTTCGGGATGAATCTAAACACTCTTTACTCCACATTCTGGTCCTTAAAGGAGGTGTTTAGCACGACGAACAAGGCAATCATACTATGTGGCCTTTACCGCCCTCACTTAGCCATAGGAGTTTGACAATTAAAAAGGTTGACGAAGCCCCTGGTGTTCGGAAGGCCGAATTAGGGGCGTTTATTCACGCCTAACCAGGAGAACCGATTCTTCACAAGAAGCGGAAAAAATCTCCAATGATTTGGAACCTCTCGAACAGCTGACCGGCTCTCGCCGCATCATGACAGTCAGTTTTTGGCTTTCTCTACTGAGGTGCTCGTCCGGAAGAACCGGGACACAATCACAGTAGTTCTCCCTTTACTACCCTAGCCGATGTAGCGGAATGTAAGGTAGTAAGCACAGGAGCCGGGCAACCCAACTATTGACCAAAGACATGATTCGGAGCCGATGCATGTAATGCTATAAGTTCGGGGTGCCGAACTATACTTTAAAAGTGTTCGAACTTTTATTGCTGTGATGCAGGGTGTGATGAAGCCCCTGGCATAGTAATACGTACCATGGTGTACGTGTGCAATGAGTAATTAATACCGAGGTGAGGAAATGGGAAAATGAAGTAATAAGCTGACGCTACCGTGTATTCACCATTGTGGTGTAACTAGTACGTCGAGGTGTACTTTGTACCAGTAATGCGAGAAGCAAGTAAGGTTGTTTAACACGCCGCCACCAAGGGCGAGCTACATGCGAGTATGAAAAGCAATTATGGCAATAGTTTAGTAGAGACCACCTGGGGATTCCCTTGTAAGCCAGAGCTCCCTTCCTCCTTGGTGTGTTCTGCTGGCGGGTTGTCCGTATAGACCTCGAAAAGAGAAGAAAACCCGTAAAAAAGAAAAAGTAAAAGCATGTGAATCCCAGGGTCGGTCAAGCCGTACTGTGGATTGCGAACGATTTATGCCTCCGTCAATACCCATGGGGTTTTGAGTGCGTAATTTATGTACGCACGGTATTTAATGCCATGGCCTCATCGGGGTTGGGACGGAGGCCAAGTTGCTAATTCGGCTCGTGACGAGCCAAGCTGTCCTATTGCAGTGAGTTCCGGACCCTCTTAATGATGTCCAGGGGCTCGGCAGCCAGATTATAATGCTGCTTGAGAAGGCCGCTCTGTACTTCTAATGCTAGGGCGTCGGTGTGCTCCTCTGTATGGAGGGAGTGTTCCGTGTTTCCATTTACTGTAATGACGCCGCATGGACCGGGCATCTTGAGCTTGAGATAAGCGTAATGTGGCACCGCGTTAAATCTAGCGAATGCGGTTCGTCCAAGCAGGGCGTGATAGCCGCTGCGAAATGGGACGATATCGAAGATTAGTTCTTCGCTTCGGAAGTTATCCGGGGAACCGAATACTACCTCCAACGTTATTGAGCCCGTACAACGGGCCTCTACGCCTGGTATGGCTCCTTTAAAGGTAGTCTTTGTTAGTTTGATCCGCGAGGGGTTAATGCCCATCTTCCACACTGTGTCCTGATAAAGCAGGTTGAGGCTGCTACCCCCGTCCATCAGGACTCGTGTTAGGTGAAACCCGTCAATAATTGGGTCGAGGACTAGTGCGGCTGAACCGCCGTGGCGGATACTGGTTGGGTGATCTCGACGATCGAAGGTGATCGGTAATGATGACCATGGGTTGAATTTTGGGGCGACTGGCTCTACCGCGTAGACGTCCCTAAGTGCTCGCTCCCTTTTGGGGATGTGCGTAGCGTATATCATGTTCACCGTTTTGACTTGAGGGGGAAATTTCTTCTGCCCTCTGGTGTTCGGCTGCCGGGGCTCCTCGTCATCGTCCTCGCTCTGTGATTCCCCTTCCTTGTTTCTGCTGTTTATCTTGCTAGCTTGTTTAAAGACCCGGCAATCCCTGTTAGTATGGTTGGCCGGTTTGTCTGGGGTGCCGTGTATCTGGCAAGGACGATCGAGTATGCGGCCCAAGCTGGATGGTCCTCCGCTGCTCCTTTTATAGGGCTTCTTTCGCTGGCCGGACTTGGAGCCACTGAATCCGGCGTGAACTGTAGTGTCATTGGTGTTATCGCCATTGCTTTGGCGTTTGTGTCTGTTGCACCGGAGCTTGCCGGTGCTACTCTTGGCCTCAGAGGGGCCTGTTTTGTTGGATGTGTTTGTGTTGCGAGCCAGCCAACTATCCTCTCCCACGCAGAAGCGGGTCATAAGTGCCGTGAGGGCTGCAATGGACCTCGTCTTTTCCTGGCCGAGGTGGCGGGCGACCCATTCGTCCCGGATGCTATGCTTGAAGGCCGCTAGGGCTTCGGCATCCGGATAGTCAACGATCTGGTTCTTTTTGGTTAGGAACCTAGTCCAGAATTTTCTGGCTGATTCTCCAGGTTGTTGAATTATGTGGCTTAGGTCATCGGCATCTGGTGGCCGAACATAAGTTCCTTGGAAGTTATCAAGGAAAGCCTCTTCCAAGTCCTCCCAGCTGCCGATGGAATTCTTAGGCAGGCTATTTAACCAGTGTCGAGCTGGTCCTTTGAGTTTTAATGGGAGGTATTTTATGGCGTGGAGGTCATCTCCTCGAGCCATGTGGATATGGAGAATGAAATCCTCGATCCATACTGCAGGATCGGTTGTGCCGTCGTATGATTCAATGTTGACAGGCTTGAACCCCTCGGGGAATTCGTGATCCAGCACCTCGTCTGTGAAGCAGAGAGGGTGTGCGGCGCCTCTATAGCGGGCTGCGTCGTGGCGTTGCTCTGATGGAGTCCGTCTACGGTATTCGGCCCGGGCGTGGTTAGGTTTATCACGTCCGAATAGGTAGCCGTCGTCGTGCCTCGAGGCGCGCCCTCATGATCCGTAGATCGATCTTGTATGTCCTGCTCTATCGTCGTGGATCTGCCGGAGGTCGTACGTGTGACTCTGAACTCTTCCGTCTCTATTTTTACGAGGCGGTGGGGCAGGCTGCTGTTCGGCCTGAGTTGCCGCTTTATCCTGGCCGCGGAGTGGCCGGTCGGCCGCCCTGTCTCGACCACGTGGTGGTCGTTCCGCATTACGCGAGGGAGATGTGTGCTTTGGTGCTTCCTCATCGAATTGAGGTAGCAGTCTGTGTTTCGGGTAGCTCTTGGCTGGGCGCCTGAGGCCGTACTCTTCGGCTATCAGGACATCAGTCCATCTATCGACGAGTAGATCTTGTTCAGCTTGAAGCTGCTGCTGTTTCTTTTTCAGGCTCCTTGCAGTGGCTATGAGCTGAAGCTTAAAGCGCTCCTGCTCCAGAGGATCCTCGGGCACGATGAAGTCTTCGTTGCCGAGGCTTGTCTCCTCCTCGGAGGGTGGACGGTAACTATCGTCCTCCGAGTCATCTTCTATGGCCTGTTCATCAGGGTTGTCTTGCCTGTTGTCATGTTCCTCCTGTTCGGATGTAGCTCCGATAGGGTCTTCATTGATTTCGGCGTCGCCTGGAGTACTATTCTCTCCGGTGCCGGTGCTGCCGTCCTTTGAGCGATGAGGCTTAGGACGGCGTTTGGGGCGTCGGCACTTGGACTGCGTCCCAGAGGTTTTATTCGCCTCTGGCTCTTCTTTGTCGTCGCCAGATCCTTTGGGTGTATCAACCATGTACACGTCATACGAAGAGGTAGCCGTCCAATGTCCGGTGAATGGCGGGTCTTGGCCTTGTTCCTTATCGGCATCGTCGTCCATGCCGTCGATGTCTTCGGAGCCATAGTCAAGCACGTCGGTTAAGTCATCGACGGTGGCTATGAAGTGGGTGGAGGGTGGTGTCGGTGTCAAAACCGGTGGATCTCGGGTAGGGGGTCCCGAACTGTGCGTCTAGGATCGATGGTAACAGGAGACGGGGGACACGATGTTTACCCAGGTTCGGGCCCTCTCTATGGAGGTAATACCCTACTTCCTGCTTGATTGATCTTGATGAATATGAATATTACAAGAGTTGATCTACCACGAGATCGTAATGGCTAAACCCTAGAAGTCTAGCCTATGCCTATGGTAATGGGTATATGCGGTGTCCTTTCCGGACTATCCCCTTCGGTTTATATCGACACCGAGGGGATCTAGGGTTTACATGGAGTCGGTTACATAAGAAGGAATCTTCATAGTTGGTTGCCAAGCTTGCCTTCCATGCCAAGTAGAGTCCAATCCAGACACGGGTGCAGTCTTCGGCCTTCGTGTCTTCACAGCCCATTGGTCTGGCCCATAGATAACAGGCCGGACGCCCAAGGACCCCTTAGTCTAGGACTCCCTCAGTAGCCCCTGAACCTGGCTTCAATGACGAGGATTCCGGCGCGCAGATTGTCTCCAGCATTGCAAGGCGGGTTCTTCATTTTTCGAACTCCAAGGTAGTCTTCGGATGCGACGGTACTATCCGTACCTGCCATGTACCACACACAACCGTAGAGAGAATATACATTTCACACAAGCTCCATCCGCTGACAGCTTTTTGAGCAACATGATGTCACACCTGCCTGGTCCCTTTTTTTGAACCGTTTGGTCAGCCCACCTTCCCACGTCTTGAGAAGCGGTTCTATTGGCACGTCTTGCCAAAGCGAAAATCGTGTCCCCTTATTCCGGGATTTCCATTAATACAGACGCCGGTAATCCAACTGCGCCGTTTACACTGCCCATTGGGAACAGGCAGGTTTTATGACCAACAGGGGGGTGGCTGGTATTCGTAGCCTTTATAAGGGGATAAGGATCCGTGCCTTCCACCCACACCCCTCCTTCTCCGTCCTTCTGTTCTCGAGCTCCAGCGCATAAGCTCCCATCTTCCTCGATTTCCAAAAAGAACTTAGCCATGTCTGGATCTGGAGCAGGAGGCAAGTGGATGGCCTCCTCTATGAAGTCGGAAGACATCAAGGAGCTCCGAGAGGCCGGATACCTGGCCGAGGGAATCGTCCACCGACTCCCCGCCGAGGGACAGATCGTGCCTACCCCCGAACCTCAAGAGAGGGTAGTGTTCCTTGCGCATTTCGTCCGTGGGTTAGGATTCCCTCTCTACCCATTTGTTCGTGGATTGATGTTTTACTATGGACCGGACTTCCATAACCTCGCCCCCAACTTCATCCTTAATATCTCCGCATTCATAGTTGTGCGCGAAGCCTTTCTCCGCATTCCACCTCACTTTGGCCTTTGGCTGAAGACTTTCAATGTAAAGCCAAAGGTGGTGCGCAGCCAACAGGCCGAGTGCAGAGGTGCCATGGTGGGCAAGATGCCCAATATCACCTGGCTCGAAGGCTCCTTTGTAGAGACGGTGAAGGGATGGCAATCGGGGTGGTTCTATATCACCGAGCCGCGCAACACCAACTGCGCGGCGGCTCCCGAATTCCGATCCGGAGTCCCGATGCGGCTTACCTCCTAGCAGGAGAAGGGCCTGACCTGGGGATCTTTGGAAGAGATCACGGGGCTCCAAACGTGCCTCCAGAATATGATAACCCGGAAGATCAAGCTCGTTGAGGTGATCCAGGTCATGCTTATACGTCGGATCCTTCCATGTCAGTGTCGGGCCTGTTATTTATGGGAGTTCGATCCGGCCAAGCACCAGACGCTGCTAAGGCTTTTCGGCACGACGCACGAAGATATCTGGAAGCTGCTCTTCAAGGGCAGCGAGACACCGCCACCCTCAACCAAAGATCGCGGGCTCAACTTTAAGCATCAGGCCAATTCGGTAAGCCATCAAGCTATAGTCTTTAAGGACACACTTTGAGGAAGGATACTAAGCCTTCTCATTGATTTCTTTCTTAGGCCTAGGTCGATCTAGCGGGATGGATTAATAGTCCGGCTCCGCTGCCCGAAGACGAAGAGACCCCGCTCCTTGCGGAGATGCTATTTCCGGCGCCTTATGACGTGCCGGAAAAGAAGGTCAAAACCACGGCCAAGGGGACCAAGAGTGGTCATCGCGAAAGGAACGCCTTGGTCATCTCGTCTGACAACGAGACAGACCCCTCAGCCCCCGACGATGGCGACGAGGAGGAAAGCGACTCCCCCCTGGGGGAGGAAGGAAGAAAAGGGAGGCCTCCACGAGTTTGGAGGCGGAGGCGCACAAGAGGGGGGAGGCTCCCTTGCGGTTAACTCCGCGTGGGATGTTGATAGCAGTCCGGAGCGACCTCGCCGATCCAGGTGTCGGGCCGCTTCGTAAGTATCAGGATCTGCAAACGTCTGGCCTTCTTGGTTTGTAGTATTGACATATTTTAATCTTGGCCGCTGCAGTCCGGCACGCGATGGGTCCCCGTGATCCTCGACGGAGGATTCGTTGGCCACGGAGGAGATGGCTAGCATGTCTCCGCCACCTGCTCATTCCGTTTCGCCCAAGGGCGATGACGAGGTGGCGTCCAAAAAGACCTTCCCCGACCGGGGGAAATTCCGGAGATCATCGGGGTGACGCCCCAGGATGACTCCTCGGTCGCCGGACACATGGGGGAGAAAGTTCCCCTAGGGACTGATTATGGGGCCCGGGTTCCCTTCGGGCCTCAGCCGGATAGTACTCCGGAGATTTACACGGCTCCGGGTCCAGCGATCGGCGTTCCCCCCAAGGAGGCAACGTGCATGTTCCACCGGTGACTTCTGTCAATCCAGAGGCACCGGATAATCTGCTGGAGGCGCTACGAGGTGCTTCTATCATGGATGAGCATCGTGTCCTTATGGACACGGTGATAGAGAAGGTTCAGTTAGCCAAAAGCGGACTGATCGAAGCCTGCACTAGCCTTCTAACAGGCTTTGAGGTAAGTAATGTGATTCTAGAAAAATATCACAGCATAGACAGTAGCCCCTGATGCTCTGTGTGGTGTTCGGGAGGAAAAGCCAGGCAGAGGATCAAGAATGAATATCGCAGGAGTCTAACGTGGGTTGTCTATGTTAATAAGCAGGTATCTCTGCAGGCTGCCACTGCTCATGCTGCGGAGGTCTCCGGAATGAAGCAGAAACTGGAGCGGGCCGAGGAGGAGCTCGGCCTGGTGAAAAAGCAGCTGGAGGATAGCCGAGGTATGCAGTAACCTGTTGGTATATTTCAAAAAAAATAAGATAGTCCAACCGAACTAAAGTGTCAGAAACTTTATTAGGGGCCACGACCGAGGTGGCAACCCTTAAAAAGTTGTTAGCCAAAGCCGAGGATAAAGCGGCCAAGGAACGCGCTTCGCGCGAGAAGCACGAGGCCCGGGTTGGCGAGGCGCAGCAACAGCTCCAGGGTGCAATAGAGAAATTTGAGTCCTTGGAGCGCGATTGTAAGGCGCGAGAGTCCGAGTTGGCGAAGCTCGCCAGAGCGCCCAGGACTCACGAGCCGAGGCCCAAAGCGCCCTCCGGGAACTTCAGGTGCCCGAGAAGATTACGGCGGGTAAGTTCTTCACGTATGCAGGGCAAGTATGAAGAAGGAATGTTCCTTGTACTTATCCTGAATGTGGCTTTTTCCAGGGGCATTTACAGATTTTCCGCATAGTGTGTTGGATGCGGCCGAGCATTATAGAACCAAAGAGGGGATGTCTACAGAGAAGCTGTTCTGGGCACAATATCTGGGATCCGAACATCCGGTGCCCTTTAGCGACCAGCTAAAGCAGTTGGTCAAGCTGCACACGTTGGCCGAGCTAGCCATGAAGGACTTGACAGTCCAGCTGTGGCCCGCCGATCCTGTACCTATCAGCTACTTCTGACTTGTGCAGCGGCTTGTGAGTGCCTGTTCCGCGGCTCGAAGCCGTGAAGCGGTCGGTCTATATTGAAGGTGCGCGTATGGCCTTTGCCCGCATCAAGACGCATTGGGCAAAGCTGGATGCCAAGAAGCTGATGACCGAGGGACCGCCGGAGGGCAAGGAGCATCGTCAACTCGAGCACTATTTTGAAGGTGTCCTGGAGGGGTCCCGCCTTGTGGCGGAGCAATGTTCGAAGGATATCATATTCCCATGAGAACATGTGTATTGACTTGCCCTGTGATATGTAATATAATATTTGTTTATTTTAAACTTTCACCTCCTGTGCGGCCGTTTATGAAATCTGAGGGTTGACCAGTCGTCGGCTTTTGCCCCCTCGTATATAATACGGGGGTGTTCGGGATAAATCTAAACACTCTTTACTCCACATTTTGGTCCTTGAAGGAGGTGTTTAGCGCAACGAATAAGGCAATCAGACTATGCGGCCTTTACTGCCCTCACTTAGCCATAGGAGTTTGACCATTGAGAAAATCGGCGAAGCCCCTGGTATTTGGAAGACCGAACTGGGGGCGCTATAGACGCCTAATCGGAAGAACAGATTCTTCGCAAGAAGCGGAAAAAATCTCCAACGATTTAGAACCTCTCAAACAGCTGACCAGCTCTCGCCACATCATGACAGTCGGTTTTCGGCTTTCTCTACTGAGGTGCTCGTCCGGAAGAACCGGGACACAATCGCAGTAGTTCTCCCTTTACTACCCTAGCCGATACAATGGAACGTAAGGTAGTAAGCACAGGAGCCGGGCAACCCAACTATTGACGAAAGACATGATTCGGAGCCGATGCATATAATGCTATAAGTTCGGGGTGCCGAACTGTACTGTAAAAGTGTTCGGGCTTTATTGCCATAATGCGGGGCATAATGGAGCCCCTGGCGTGGTAATGTGTACCATTGTGTGCGCGTGCAAATAGTGAGAAATGCAAAGGTGGGGAAACAGGAGATTTAAATAACGAGCTGACGCTACCATGTAGTCACCATTGTGATGTTACTAGTACATTGAGGCGTACTTTGCACAAGCAATGTGATAAGCAAGTAAGGCTATTTGACATGCCGAAACCAAGGGCGAGCTACCTGCAGGTATGAAAAGCGGGTATGGCAATCGTTGAGTAGAGACCCCCAGGGGATTCCCTCGTGAGCCAGAACTCCTTGCCTCCTTGGTGTGTTCTGCAAGCGGGTTGCCCGTATAGACCTCGAAAAGAGAAGAGAACCCGTAAAAAGAAAAGGTAAAAGTGTGCGGATCCCGGGGTCGGTCAAGCCGTACAGTGGATCGCGGACGAGTTATGCCTCCGTCAATTCCCGTGGGGTTTTGAGTGCGTGGTATTAGTGTCGTTGCCTCGTTGGGGCTCGGACGGAGGTCAAATTGCTAGTTCGGATCTTGACGAGCCGAGCTGTCCTGCTGCAGTGTGGTCCGGACCCTCTTAGTGGTGCCCAGGGGCTCGGCAACCAGATTAGAATGCTGCTTGAGAAGGCCGCTCTGCACTTCTGCTGCTAGGGCGGCAGTGTGCTCCTCTGTACGGAGGGAGCATTCCGTATTTCCATTTATTGTGATGGTGCCACGCTGACCGGGCATCTTGAGTTACAGATAAGCGTAATGGGGCACCACGTTGAATCTAGCGAATGCGGTTCGTCCGAGCAAGCCGTGGTAGCCGCTGCGGAACGGAGTGATATCGAAGATCAGTTCTTCGCTTCAGAAGTTATCCGGTGAACCGAATACTACCTCCAACGTTATTGAGCCCGTACAACGGGCCTCTATGCCTGGTATGACTCCTTTAAAGGTAGTCTTCGTGGGCTTGACCCGTGAGGGGTCGATGCTCATTTTTTGTGTGTCCTGATAGAGCAGGTTGAGGCTGCTACCGCCATCCATTAGGACTCATGTCAGGTGAAATCCGTCGATAATTGGGTCCAGGACCAGTGCGGCTGAACCACTGTGGCGGATGCTGGTTGGGTGATCTCGGCGGTGAAAGGTGATCGGAAATGACGACCATGGATTGAATTTTGGGGCGACTAGCTCTAACGCATAGACATCCCTGAGTGCGCGCTTGTGCTCCCTTTTGGGGATGTGTGTAGCATATATCATGTTCACCGTTTTGACTTGAGGGGGAAATTTCTTTTGTCCTCCGGTGTCTGCCTGCCGGGGCCCTTCGTCATCGTCCTCGCTCTTTGACTCCACTTCCTTGTTTCTACCGTTTGCCTTGCTGGCTTGTTTGAAGACCCGGCAATCTCTGTTAGTGTGGTTGGCCGGTTTATCTATGGTGCCATGTATCTGGCAAGGACGATCGAGTATGCGGTCCAAGCTGGATGGTCCTCCGCTGCTCCTTTTGTAGGGCTTTTTTCGCTGGCCGGACTTAGAGCCACTGAATCCGGCGTGAACTGTAGTGTCATCGGTGTTATTGCCATCGCTTCGGCATTAGTGTCTGTTGCGTTGGAGCTTGCCGTTGCTGTTGTTGGCCTCGGAGGGGCCTTTTTCGGTTCTGTGTTTGTACTGCGAGCCAGCCAACTATCCTCTCCCGCGCAGAAGCGGGTCATAAGTGCCGTGAGGGCTTCCATGGACCTCGGCTTTTCTTGGCCAAGGTGGCGGGCGAGCCATTCGTCCTGGATGCTATGCTTAAAGGCTTCTAGGGCTTCAACATCCGGACAGTCAACGATCTGGTTCTTTTTGGTTAGGAACCTAGTCCAGAATTTTCTGGCTGATTCTCTGGATTGTTGAACTATGTCGCTTAAGTCATCGGCATCGGGTGGCCGGACATATGTACCTTGGAAGTTGTCGAGGAAGGCCTCTTCCAAGTCCTCCCAGCTGCCGATGGAATTTTTAGGCAGACTGTTTAACCAGTGCCGAGCTGGTCCTTTGAGTTTTAATGGGAGGTATTTGATGGCGTGGAGGTCATCTCCTCGGGCCATGTGGATGTGGAGAATAAAATCTTTGATCCACACTGCTGGACCAGTTGTCCCGTGGTATGATTCGATATTAACGGGCTTAAACCCCTCGGGGAATTCGTGATCCAGTACTTCGTCTGTGAAGCAGAGAGGGTGTGCGGCACCTCTGTATTGGGCCACATCACGACGTAGCTCTGATGGAGTCCGTCTGCGGCATTCGGCTCGGGTATAGTTAGGTTGGTCATGTCCGAATAGGTAGCCGTTGTCGTGCCTCGAGGCACGTCCTCGCGATCCGTAGATCGATCTTGTATGTCATGCTCGACTATCCGGGATTTGCCGGAGGTCGTACGTGTGACCCCGAAGACTTCCGTCTCTACTTTATGAGGTGGTGGGGCAGGCTACTGTTCGGCCTGAGTTGCCCCTTTATCCCGGCTGCGGGGTGGCCGGTCGGCCGCCCTGTCTTGACCACGTGGTGGTCGTTCCGTATTACGCAAGGGAGATGTGTGCTCCGGTGCTTCCTCACCGATTTGAGGTAGCAGTCTGCGTTTTGGTAGCTCTTGGCTGGGCGCCTGAGACCGTATTCTTCGGCTGTCGGGACATCAGTCCATCTGTCGACGAGCAGATCTTGTTCAGCTTGAAGCTGTTGTTGTTTCTTTTTCAGGCTCCTTGAAGTGGCTATGAGCTGAAGCTTAAAGCGCTCCTGCTCCAGGGGATCCTCAGGCACGATGAAGTCTTCGTTGCCGAGGCTTGTCTCCTCCTCGGAGAGTGGACAGTAACTACCGTCCTCCGAGTCATCTTCTATAGCTTGTTCATCAGGGTTGTCTTGCCTGTCGTCGTGTTCCTCTTGTTCAGATGCAGCTCCGGTAGGGTCTTCATTGTTTTCGGTGTCGCCCGGAGTACTATTTTCTCCGGTGCCAGTGTTGCCGTCCTTTGAGCGATGAGGCTTAGAACGGCGCTTGGGGCGTCGGCGTTTGGACTGCGTCTCAGCGGTTTTATTCGCATCTGGCTCTTCATTGTCGTCGCCAGATCCTTTGGGTGTATCAACCATGTACACGTCATACGAAGAGGTGGCCATCCAATGTCCAGTGAATGGCGGGTCTTGGCCTTGCTCCATATTGGCATCATCGTCCATACCGTCGATGTCTTTGGAACCATAGTCAAGTACGTCATTTAAGTCATCGACAGTGGCTATGAAGTGGGTGGCGGGTGGGAAGCAAGATTCCTCGTCATCCATTTCTAGCTCGAACCGGAGATAGTTCGGCCATGAGTCCTTCTCCAAGGACAAATTCTTGAAACATTTTAGCACGTCACCCAAAGCCGAGTGCTGGAAAACGTCAGCGGCGCTGAACTCGAAGATCGATGACCAATCTAGCTCGGTATCCGTGGTCGTACATAGTCTGGAACTTATAGCCGGAGACAAGTCCGAAGTACCATAAAAGTGAATATTGCGGGGTGTTGCGTCCATGTGCGGCTCCAACACCGCGGACTCTGCGGCCTTGGATGGCCCAATCTGCTTTGGCTCTAAGGCCGTTGTAGCCATAGGAACCATCTCCTGGGTGCGATCCGATGACAGATTTAAGTCATGTTCATCGGGGCGATGGGGAGCAGTTGCCGCGGTTTCGAATCCGTCAAAGATCAAGTCTCCACGGATGTCCGCAATGTAATTCAAGCTCCCGAATCTAACCTGATGGCCAGGGGCGTAGCTGTCGATCTGCTCCAGATGGCCAAGCGAGTTGGCCCGCAGTACGAAGCCGCCGAATACGAAGATCTGTCTGGGGAGGAAGGTTTCTCCCTGGACAACGTCATTACTGATGATCAACGGGGCCATCGAGCCCTTTGCCGATGGCATAGTGGAACTCTCAATGAAAGCACCAATGTCGGTGTCAAACCCGGCAGATCTTGGGTAGGGGTTCCCGAACTATGCGTCTAGGATCGATGGTAACAGGAGACAGGGGACACGATGTTTACCCAGGTTCGGGCCCTCTCTATGGAGGTAATACCCTACTTCCTTCTTGATTGATCTTGATGAATATGAATATTACAAGAGTTGATCTACCACGAGATCGTAATGGCTAAACCCTAGAAGTCTAGCCTATGACTATGGTAATGGGTATATGCGGTGTCCTTTCTGGACTCGCCCGTTCGGTTTATATCGACACCGAGGGGATCTAGGGTTTACATGGAGTCGGTTACATAAGAAGGAATCTTCATAGTTGGTTTCAAAGCATGCCTTCCACGCCAAGTAGAGTCCAATCCAGACACGGGTGCAGTCTTCGGCCTTCATGTCTTCACAGCCCATTGGTCCGGCCCATAGATAACAGGCCGGACGCCCGAGGACCCCTTAGTCTAGGACTCCCTCAGGTGGGAAGCAAAATTCTTCGTCATACGTCTCTAGCTCGAACCGGACGTAGTTCGGCTGTGAGTCCTTCTCCAAGGACAAATTCTTTAAAGATTTTAGCACGTCACCCAAAGGCGAGTGCTGGAAAACGTCAGCGGTGCTGAACTCGAAGATCGATAGCCGATCTAGGATGGTGTCCGTGGGCGTACACAGTCCAGAACTTATATCCGGAGACAAGTCCGAAGTTCCGTTGAAGCGAATATTGCTGGGCGTTGAGTCCGTGTGCGGCTCCAACGCCGCAGACTCTGCGGCCTCGGATGGCACGATCTGCTTTGGCTCTAAGGCCGTTGCAGGAGCAGGAACCATCTCCTGGGTGTAATCCGATGACAGGTTTAGGTCACGTTCATCGGGGTGAGGGGGAGCGATCGCCGCGGGCTCAGATCTCTTGAAGATCAAGTCTCCACGGATATTCGCGACGTAGTTCAAGCTTCTGAATCTAACCTGATGGCCAGGGGCGTCGCTGTCGATCTGCTCCAAATGGCCAAGCGAGTTGGCCCGCAGTACGAAGCCGCCGAATACGAAGGTCTGTCTGGGGAGGAAGGTTTCTCCCTGGACAATGTCATTACTGACGATCGAAGGGGCCATCGAGCCCTTTGCCGACGCACAAATGTCGGTGTCAAAACCGGCGGATCTCGGGTAGGGGGTCCCGAACTGTGCGTCTAGGATCGATGGTAACAGGAGATAGGGGACACGATGTTTACCCAGGTTTGGGCCCTCTCTATGGAGGTAATACCCTACTTCCTGCTTGATTGATCTTGATGAATATGAGTATTACAAGAGTTGATCTACCACGAGATCATAATGGCTAAACCCTAGAAGTCTAGCCTATGTGTATATGGTAATGAATGTCCCTTTCCGGACTAAACCCTCCGGTTTATATATACACCGGGGGGATCTAGGCTTTACATGGAGTCGGTTACATAAGATGGAATCTTCATAGTTGGTCACCAAGCTTGCCCTCCACGCCAGTAGAGTCCAGTCCAGACACGGTGCAGTCTTCGGCCTTCACGTCTTCACAGCCCATCAGTCCGGCCCATGGATAACAGGCCGGACGCTCGAGGACCCCTTAGTCCGGGACTCCCTCAACGACAGTCAATGCCGGATTCAGTGGCTCCAAGTTCGGTCAGCGGAAGAAGCCATATAAAAGAAACAATCTGGGACCATCCAGCTTGGACCGCATACTCGACCGTCCGTGCCAGATCCATGGCACCCCAGAAAAAAACAGCCAATCATACCAATAGGGATTGTTGGGTTTTTAAACAGGCCGGCAAGTTAAATGCCGAAAACAAGGAGAAGGGATTGCAATAAGCGAGGATGATGACGAGGAGCCCCGGCCACCGAACACAGGGGGACAGCAGAAGTCTTCCCCTCAGGTCAAAACGGTGAACATGATATACACTACCCACACCCCGAAGAGGGAGCGCAAGCGCGTGCTCAGGGACGTCTATGCGATAGAGCCAGTCACTCCAAAATTTAGTCCATGGTCGTCATGCCCGATTACCTTCGATCGTCAGGATCATCCGACCATTATCCATCACGGCGGCTCGGCCGCACTGGTCCTTTACCCAATAATTGATGGATTCCACCTGACGCGAGTCCTCATGGACGGTGGCAGCAGCCTCAACCTGCTCTATCAGGATACAATGTGCAAAATGGGCATTAATCCATCACGGATCAAGCCCACAAGGACTACCTTTAAAGGAGTCATACCAGGTGTAGAAGCTCAATCACAATAGAGGTTGTCTTCGGATCTCCGGACAACTTCCGAATCGAAGAGTTAATCTTTGATATCGTCCCCTTTCGCAGCGGCTATGACGCACTGCTTGGACGAACCGCATTTTCTCGATTCAACATGGTGCCACACTGTGCTTATCTCAAACTCAAGATGCCCGGACCACGCGGCGTCATAACAGTTAATGGAAACACGGAACGCTCCCTCCGCACTGAGGAGCACACCGCTGCCTTAGCAGCAGAAGTACAGAGCGGCCTTTTCAAGCAGAACCTTAATTCGGCGGCCGAGCTCCTAGATACTGTAAAGAGAGTCCAGACCATTCTGCATTAGGACAGCTCGGCTCATCAAGAGCTTGACTAGCAATTCGGCCTCCGCTCCAGTCCCGATCAAGTGGCGGCATTTGTACCACGCGTACATAACTACGCACTCAAAATACCATGGGCATAGACGGAGGCATAACTAGTTTGTGATCCACAATACGGCTCGACCGCCCCCGGACACACATACTTTCACTGTTTCCTTTTTCTCCTTTTCAGGTTCCTTTTCCACAGGCCCTCCCTGATGGCCTGATTGCCGGTCCTTTCGAAGGATAAATGCACCAAGATGGCAAGAAGCACAGACGTATAGGAGAATTTCTAGGTGGTCTCTTTAACAATCACTCTACCTGTTTTCAGGACCCACACGCAGCTCTCCCTTGGTTGTGGCATGTTAAATAGCCTTTTGCTTATTGCACTATTTGTATGAATGCGCTTTGACGTATTAACCAAATTATGATGAAAACAGTTTGCGGCTCAAATTCTGCGGCCCTAGCTTACTACCCTTTCTTCTTTCCTGATTTCCTTTTCTGTTGATAACTTTATCAGATAGCACCCGTACACTTTGGTACGTTTCAATTTGCCAGGGCTTCATAGCGCCCCGCCATACGGCAACAAAGTCCGAACACTTCTTACAGTATAGTTCAGCACCCCGAATTTAGCACTATATGCATTGGCTCCGAATCATGTCTTTGGTCAATAGTTGGGTTGCCCGGCTCCTGTGCTTGCTACCTTACGTTCCGCTATATCGGCTAGGGTAGGAAAGGGAGAACTACTGCGATTGTGCCCTGGTTTACCCGGATGAGCACCTCGGTAGAGAAAGCCGAAAACTGACTGTCATAATGCAGTGAGAGCCGGTCAGCTCTCCTGAGGTCTCAAATCTTTAGAGATTTTCTCCGCATTACGCGAGGGATCGGTACTTACACGATCAGGTGTTTACAGCATCCTAGTTCGGATACTAGGGGCTGCGCCTATATTTTTTATTGTCAAACTCCTATGGCTAAGTGAGGGTGCTAAAGCCGCATAGTCCGATTGCCTGGTTCGTTGCGCTAAACACATCCTTCAAGGACCAACCAATTGGATCAAGAGTGTTTAGATTACATCCTGAACAGCCCCATACTACCTAGGTGGGGGCAGAAGCCGACGACTGGCAAACTCTCAGATTTCACACAACACGGCCGCCCAGGAGGTGAATTTTTTTTAAACAAACACTATATTACATAACGACTTTGTTTCATCATACAAGGCAGAGACAACATTAATGTATTCATTCGAAAATAATGTCTTGCGCACATTGCGTCACCACAATACGAGACCCCTCCAGGACGTCTTCAAAATACCGCTCGGGCGTGCGGTGCTCCTTGCCCTCAGGCGGTCCCTCGGTCACAAGCTTGACGGCGTCCATCTTCACCCACCACACCTTGACGCGGGCAAAGGCCATGCGCGCGCACTCGATGCAGACCGACCGCTTGACGACGTCCAGCCGAGGGTAGGCATTCACCAGCCGGTTCACAAGCCCGAAGTAGCTGCTGGTTATAGCTTCGGCAGGCCACAGACGGATTATTAAATCCTTCATGGCCAGTTCGGCCACCCTATGCAGCTCGACTAGCTATTTTAGCTGATCGCTAAAGGGCACCGGATGTTCTGGCGCAAGGTATTGCGACCAGAGCAGCTTCTCCGTTGAGCTCCCATCTTTGGCTCGGAAGAATTCCGCAGCGTCAGAAACATTGCGCGACAGATCCACAAACGCCCCTGGAGAACTCCAAATCCGGGTTAGTAAGAGATACTTCTTCTCCACATACTTGCTTTGCATACTAAACGCCTTACCCGCCGCGATCTTCTTGGCCTCCTGGATCTCCTGGAGGGTGCCCTGGGCTTCAACCTGGGCCGCTTCCGCGCTTTGGCGAGCCTTGGCGAGTTCGGTCTTTTCAGACGAAACATCGCGCTCCAAGGTCTCGCATTTCTTCACGTTATCCTGGAGCTTGCTGGACCTCATCAAGCCTGGCCTCGTGCTTCTTACGAGCGGCTTGTTCCTTGGCAGCTCTCTCCTCGGCCTCGGCCAGGGCCTTTTTAAGGACCTCGACCTTGGTTGCCGCTCCTACAAATATTATGGCACTACGGTCAATACACATCATTCACTCTTCCTGAATATACAGCAAGTCGCAACATACCTTGCTTGTCCTCCAGCTGCCTTTTTACAAGGCCGAGCTCTTCCTCGGCCTGCTCTAGACTCTGCTTTAGTCCGGAGACCTCCGCAGCATGAGAGGTTGCAGCCAGCAATGAAGCTTGCTTATTCACAGAAGACATCTTTTAGTTAGTCTCCTGCGAAAATAAATTGATCCTCTGTCCGGCTTTTCTTTTCGAACACCGGACAGTATCTCAGGGGCTACTGTCTATACTAGGACTTTTTCTTTTGCGTCGCTTACCTCAAAGCCTGTCAGCAGGCTGCCGCAGGCTTCGGTCAGTCCGCTCTTAACGGATTGAACCCTCTCAATCACCGTACCCATAAGGATACCGTGTTCCTCCACAATGGAAGCGCCTCGTAGCACTTCCAACAGATTATCCGGTGCCTCTGGTTGGACATAGGTCACCAGCGGGATAGGCACGCCTCCTTCTCTCGAAGGAGGCTGCTCGCCGGATTCCAGAGCCGTATAGGTCTCCGGAACCGTATTCGGTTGGGAGCCGAACTGAACATGGCCCCCATCGCCAGTCTCCATGGGGATCTGCTCGCCCATGTGTCCGGCGGCCGAGGTTTCTCCCTCTGGCGCCACCCTGACAGCCTCCTGAGCCTCTCCCTGGCCTGGGAAGGTCCTTTGGGACAGCACCTCCTCATCGCCCTTGGCCGTGGGAGAGTGAGAGGCCGGCGGTGACTCGCTGGCCATCGCCTTTGAATCCAACAAACCTCCTGATGAGGATCGCAGGGAGGTGTCGTGGGCCGGACTGCAATAGCATAATTAAACATGTTAATACCATGAAGAGGAGAGGCCGGATACATGGACGTCTACGGGTTTCTAGTACTTACGATAAGGCCAGGGGCTTGCATCGGGGGCGTCGCTCTGGGCTGCTGTCGACGTCCCACGTGAAGCTATCCGCGAGGAGGCCCTTCCCCCTCTTGGGCGCCTCCGCCTCTAGATTTGTGGAGGCCGCCCTCTTCTTCCTTCCCCCATCAGGGGGAGAGTTGCTTTCTTCCTCCTCCTCCTCGTCGTCTTCGGCCGCAGAGGAGTGAGTCTTGTCTTCGGACGACACGTCCGAGGCTCCCTTGCGGCGGGGGCCGCTCCTAACCCCCTCGGCCTTCTTCTCCAGTACCTTGTAGGGCACCGGAACCAGCATCTTTGCCAGGAGCGGGATGACTGGTTCCTCGTGCAGCAGAGCACGACACCGAATCCGCTCCGCTTTCTCTGTCCATACCTGAAAAAATAAATAGTGAAGTTTTAGATATCTTCCTTGAACAAGCAAGTAGAGGATGCACCTTGATATGAAGGACTTGCCGCACTGGCAGGATGGGCAAGATCGTGCCCGCGGTCCGAGTCTATGTCCGGTGGTGTCTCATTGCCCTTAAAGAGCAACTTCCAGACATCTTCATGAGTGGTTCGAAGAGCCTTTCCAAGGTCTGGTGCTTCTCCGGATCTGGCATGGAAGGATCCGGCGAACTAGCATCACCTGGATCACATTGACGAGCTTGATGTTTTTATCCACCATGCTTTGGATGCGCGTTTGCAGCGCTATCAGTTCGTCCGATGAAGACCAATTTGGACCCTTCTCTATCTAGGAGGTGAGCCGCATTGGAGCTCCGGACTTGAATTCGGGAGCCGCGGCCCAAGTAGCGTCGCGAGGCTCTGTGATATAGAACCATAGTTTCTGCCACTCCTTGACGATCTCCACAAATGTGCCTTTGGGCCATGTGACATTGGGCATCTTGCTCACCATGGCACCTCCGCACTCCGCGTATTGGCCATCCACCACCTTCGGCTTCATGTTGAAGATCTTGAGCCATAGTCCAAAGTGGGGAGGAATGCGGAGGAAGGCCTCGCACATGACAATAAACACCGAGATGTTGAGGAAGGAGTTTGGGGCTAGATCATGGAAATCTACCCCGTAATAGAACATAAGTCCGCGGACAAAAGGGTAGAGAGGAAACCCTAACCCACGGACGAAATGGGGGATGAACACCACCCTCTCATTAGGCTTCGGGGTGGGGACGACTTGCCCCTTGTCCGGAAGCCGGTGGGCGATTTCTTTCGCCAGATACCCGGCCTCCCAAAGCTCGGTGATGCCCTTCTCCTTGACGGAGGAGGCCATCCACTTGCCTTGTGCTCCAGATCCGGACATGGTTGAGTGCTTTCTTAAGGCGGAAAAGATGAGGACTTGGGCGCTGGAGCTTGAGAATGGAAGGGCAAAGAAAGAGAGAGGGCGTGGGTGAAGAAAGGGTAATCCTTATCTCCTTATAAAGGCAGTGAATATCAAGCGCCTCCCCACTCGCCTTAAAACTCGCCTATTCCAAAGGGCTGTGCAAACGGCACGGTTGGATTACCCATGCCCGTATTGATGAGAATCCCGCAATAAGGGGACATGATCTCTGCTTTGACAAGATGTGCCAATGAAAACCGCATCTCGAAACATGGAACGGCAGATGAAAACGGTTCGAAATAATGACCGGGCAGACGTGATGTCACCTTACAAAAAGTTGTCAGCGGATTGGACTCGTGAAATATTATACTCTCTGCGGTTGTGTGTGGTACTTGTGTTGCAGATCTGGACACGTTCGTTGCGTCCGAAGACTATCTTGGAGTATTTGGAAAGGGGAACCCGCCTTGCAATGCCAAAGACAATCTGCGCGCCGGACCTCGTCATTGAAGCCTGGTTCAGGGGCTACTGAGGGAGTCCTGGACTAAGGGGTCCTCCGATGTCCGGCCTGTTGGGCATGGGCCGGACTAGTAGGCTGTTAAGATACAAGGCCGAAGACTCTGTCCCGTGTCCGGATGGGACTCTCCTTGGCGTGGAAGGCAAGCTTGGCATCCAAATATGAAGATTCCTTCCTCTGTAACCGATCTTATGTAACCCTAGATCCCTCCGGTGTCTATATAAACCGGAGGGCTAGGTCCGTAGAGGCGAATAATCATAATCGTGCAAATTAGACTCCAAAACAAGAGCAAA
Organism: Triticum aestivum; assembly: GCF_018294505.1. NCBI lineage: Eukaryota > Viridiplantae > Streptophyta > Magnoliopsida > Poales > Poaceae > Triticum > Triticum aestivum. The sequence goes on along the minus strand of NC_057808.1, from coordinate 75,636,955 downwards.
AGTGTTTGGAAAAGTAGATATGTTTGGGGTGTATCAAGGACCAAACCGACGCACGTCGGATTTTAAGGCAATCTAAAGCCTATAAGGTTCATGAGGGTGAGCTTTATAAGTGAAGCACCACAACAGCCCTCCAGCGTTTTATATCCAAAGAGGAAGGAAGATTTTGGCTTCAGCAAATACCCCTTGGCATGAGCGTACATCACACCTCTGCTCGGACCTTGGTCAACAAGGCTTTCCGAGCTGGTTTCTATTGGCCAACGGCGAGGGCTGGCGCATCAATGTTGGTACAGCATTGCCCAGGCTGTCAGGTGTTTGCCAAATAAAGCCACATGCCCCCATAGCCCTCTGTACTATCCCGATCACTTGGCCTTTTGTCACGACCGGTTTTCCAATAAAACATTTATTGAGAAACCGATCCCTTTAACGGACCAGTAGAGAAGAATCCTTCTTACTGGTAGACAAATTCTTGATTACAGAAATATCCAGGAGTACTAAATATAATACAAGGTTGAGCGGAGGCTGCTCAACAATTTATTACAAGCATGCCGATATTATGCATAAAGGCGGTTATGACACAAGGGGTATGGTGGCATACCTACTGACTCGAATAAAAGTGGTGGTGGATATGTCACAGTGAAGTGGGTGACATGACTCCTAAATCTTACAGCTCATCGAGCGTCGGAGTGAGGCTCGAGGGCTTTTATTTGGGTGGCGGAAGCGTATATAATACAAGTGACCAAATCCAGGATCGCACGGGACTGACTGGGACTCCTCTAGGCGTCAGACTCGCTATCAAACTCATCATCCATGAGATCGCCTTCGTCAACATCTGGCCAAATCAACAAGCCAGGTGAGTACTATGAAAGTACTCGCAAGACAGTTTGGACATAAGATATAACAAATGCAAACATGATGCACATGAGCAGACTAATAATGTGCACTCCGATAACAAACTTGCACTGCATGGGAAATAAAAAGGAAGTCGGGCGGTAGTCCTCCCAAAATCCCTAAGTAATACTGAAGGCCAATCGAGTGTCTGAAATGACTCCTAGAAAGGGTACAAATAAATCAACAATGCCACAGTCGGGCGTCAGGGCGACACCACCTAAAGGGCTTATAATGGAATATAAACGATAGTGCGTGCCACAGTCGGACGTCTGAGCGACATCGCGTAAAGGGCTTATATCAAAAGTAAATAACAAGAGTGCCACAGTCGGACGTCTGAGCGACATCGCATAAAGGGCTTATATCAAAAGTAAATAACAAGAGTACCACAGTCGGACGTCTGAGCGACATCACATAAAGGACTTATATCAAAAGTAAATAACAAGAGTGCCACAGTCGGACGTCTGAGCGACATCACATAAAGGGCTTATATCAAGAGTAAATAACAAGGGTGCCACAGTCGGACGTCTGAGCGACATCACATAAAGGGCTTATATCAAAAGTAAATAACAATAGTGCCACAGTCGGACGTCTGAGCGACATCACATAAAGGGCTTATATTTCATAACTCGATATTCCAGTAGCTCATGAAGTTAAATCATTTCAAGGAAATACTCAGGTACGAAATAATAAAATGGTTAGTCCATCCACAGGAATAACATTCAACCGGGTTTACCACTCAAGCTTGTTCACCGGGGATTTCCACGGAGACTGACACATGGACTGACACTGAGACTGATATGGACACTGTTTGGATACATTGACCCAGGTCCTTAACCATGGACACGATGACTCGGAAGGTTTTGACTCTGCAGAGTTTGTACTCTTGACCACAGCCAACGGATTTCAGTAGTCACAAGGGACTAGTTCCGTTTACGGTATTTTAGGAGAAACACATCTAACCAGTACACACCCATTCCACATTCCGTTGCCAGGAATCACCCTAAGCAACGTTCAAGAAAAACCTTGAGACGGGGAGGCTACAACCTCGCGTAGCATGGGATCAAATTTATATCGCGCGCTCTAAGGGGTGCCCCCCTCTCGGTCCCAACCGGAAACACCCATGCCCCCTGACCGGATGACTGGCTTTAATCCAGGGCCATGGAACCCTCATCCCGGCCCCTCTATTTGGTGTGTACAAGGAAAGAGGTTTGCAACTTACTAAACCGTATTCTTTGCAGAAAACATGTGGCAGCACGGAAAAGGGAACGAACGGTAACGTGACTCGGTCCACGTTAACGTCGGAGTTTAACGGTTGACATAAGACTGGCATGCTACAACAATACCATCTTACTACCTCTCATGTCACCACATGATCAGGTCATCTCCCATCAAAAGATCACATCAAACTTCGAAGCACACGGGTAGTTGCCTTGCATGTAACGTGACACTCACCGATGCCCATATGCCATGCACAAACTATTCAAGCACACATGCAAAACACTCATCATATCAAAGGTTCAAACATGCTTGCCTGGTTCGGAGAAGTCGGAGTCTAGCTCGGCGAGGTTCGCGGCTCCGTCACCTCCTCCAGTATCTATGGTATAAAGAAACCGTATACTAACGTGAATGCCGTTGCGTGTATAAAAATTATTCCAAAAAATTTCCAAATAAATACTATAAAAAATTAGACAAAAATATAAGACTGACAAAAAAAGAATAAATCAAAAATCATCTTTTGTTTAAAAGATATAAGGGTTTTAGTCCAAGGACTAATCTGTGATGAAACAGAAAAGATCCAAGGGCTCGTTTGAAAAAGCAGAAAACGCTTCGGTACGAAATACGCCATCCCAGAAGGAAAACACACTTTGCCCGAAGGCGCCTTCAGAAAACGGTTCGAACGAAAAGAAAGAGAGGCTGACGGGGGGGTCCCACCCGTCAGGTTCAAACTCCAAACAGGGCTCGCCGGCGCCCGAAGGCTACGGTGGTCGCCGGCGTTGATCCACGGCGAGGTAGGGGATCGGAGGGTACCTACGGGTTCAGGGTGTCCTTCCGCGTCGGTGGGTGGTGGACTTGACCGTCGGCGAGCACCACGGGGACGGCGACCTTATCTCCGGCGGACGGTGGTTCGGGCGAGGATGAAACTCTCCGGTGGGTGCTGCAAACTCCAAATTAGGGCGCGGGTTAGAGAGGTGGATGCACTAGGAGGCTACTGGCATGAGTTGAGAGGCGGGGGCGCACGCACTGGAGCGAATCTTGCCGGATCCCGAAGCGGGTCGAGGCGGCCGGAGTTGAGGAAGAAGACTTCCTCGAGGCCTTCCTAGTGGCTTGGCGTGGTTCTTGTGGGGTGGAGTGATGGTGCGTGTTTGAGTTCGAGCTCGGGGCCTCCTTTTATAGGCGATCCGAGGATAACGCCGGCGAGCAATTACGGCGAGGCAGAGGTTGGGCAGGAGGTTTTGGTGACTTGGCATCACCGTGGTGGTCCACTGGCACCGTTTCTCCGCTAAAACCTCGGTCGGGCTTGGGTAATGCTTCGGTCCTCGACGGAACGGCCGTACGGGCACGACGGCGGCAGGGAGCGCGCTCCGTGCCTCCCAGTTCACGACGACGGCTCTGCAGCGTGCACAGAGGAGGGGACGGCCACGCGGTGGCCTCTGGTGGCTTGGGCGGTGCTGGACGGCGCCGTCCCATGCTGCGCCTCTCTGGCAGCCAAAGCGGGCGCTGCTGCCGCCGCGCATGGGGCGATGCACCGTGGCTGGCTCGCCGCCGACGCCCGCAACCTTCCAAGTGAACGTGCGGCGCGGTGGATAAGTAGGGGGAACAGGGCGCCAGGTGCCACTGCAGCTACTGGCGAGATCGACGAAAGTCTCTGAAGAAAACGACATCGGCTACTGAAACTGTTTCTGAACTCTGAACTTTGGCAGTAACAGTACCCTCCAGGTGTTCGACGATATGATTTGGGCACGAGGAAAAAATTTCTGGAGCTGTGGCTTGGTGAGGTGACCTCTTGATGCATCTAGAGGCTGCCTGAATTTTCTCAGATTTTTAGGAGGAGAAAACAAATGAATTTCACCAAATTTTGCAAATATGGCCCAAACTTGCAGCAAGCACAGTTTGAAAATTTTGAACTGGAGTCCAGTGGATCTTCATGGATCTTGGTTGAGGGTTCTAAGGACTAGCCAGGGTAACTTGTTTGGAGGCAAAACTCAAAGGAAAACTAGTGGTTCCTTTGTAAATTTCCAAGGGCCAAAATAGAAGACAGAAAAGATTTTTGATTAAAAATAAAAGGAGATGAAATCATGAGGAAGTTCATCTTGCTGGATTGGAAGTTTGACATGACACAAAGTGGGGAGATGGCCTTTGGGAGGAGTTTTCAACTCAGGTTGTGGCAAGAGATAAATTTTGAGAAGGGAAGGATCACCCCATAAGCCATAGAGCTATTTATAGAATCAAAGATTTTCAAAAACTTTCCCAATGAAAAACATTTGTGTTGAGTCAACACAAGATGAAAAACCTCCAAGACCAAAGATCAATGCTTGGATGAACCCAAACAAAATACTTGTCATAAAAGAAATTTTTTGAGAAGGAGAGTCCTTTAGAAGAAAAAAATTTAAATAACCTCCTTCAAATCAGATAAAGAATTTGATAAAACCAAACAAAAAATTTTGGGTGTCACACCTTTCACAGTCTGGGGGTTGGATATGGTTGGCCCACTTAAGGGAGGATCACGAAAAAATAAATATCTACTTTGTCATGGTAGACAACTTCACCAAGTGGATCCAAGCAAAACCAGTTAGCTCGGCCAGAGCAGTCCTAGTAATTGAGTTCATCTCGGGAGTGGTACACCATTACGGTCTAATAACATACAACAGGAACAACTTCACGACCAAAGAGGTCAAATCATGGTGCGCAAAGATGGGCATCAAGCTCGACTACGTGTCTGTATATCACCCGTAGTCAAACGGGTAGGTGGAACGCACCAATGGACTAAGCCTCAGCGGCATCAAGCGCAGGCTAGTACGCACCCTTAAAGAAGCAGACTACAAATGGGTAGAGGAACTCGATTCCGTCCTATGGGGATTGTGTCGGTGTCAAAACCGGCGGATCTCGGGTAGGGGGTCCCGAACTGTGCGTCTAAGGTCGATGGTAACAGGAGACAGGGGACACGATGTTTACCCAGGTTTGGGCCCTCTCTATGGAGGTAATACCCTACTTCCTGCTTGATTGATCTTGATGAATATGAGTACTAGAAGAGTTGATCTACCATGAGACCGTAATGGCTAAACCCTAGAAGTCTAGCCTGTATGACTATGGTAATGAGTCTCCCCTCCTCTGGACTAAGTCCTCCGGTTTATATAGACACCGGGGGATCTAGGGTTACACAAGGTCGGTTACAAAGAAGGAATCCACATATTTGGTCGCCAAGCTTGCCTTCCACGGCAAGGAGAGTCCCATCCGGACATGGGTGCAGTCTTCGGTCTTCGTATCTTCACAGCCCATCAGTCCGGCCCATGGCTAATAGGCCGGACGCCCGAGGACCCGTTAGTCTAGGACTCCATCAGTAGCCCCTGAACCTGGCTTCAATGACGAGGAGTCCGCCGCACAGATTTATCTTCGGCATTGCAAGGCGGGTTCCCCCCTTTCCGGATGCTTCACAATGGTCTTCGGACGATCGAGTTCGGCTCTGTAACACAAGTATCATATACTTCCACAGAGGGCATAATAATTTATAAGTCCAATCCTCTGGCAACTTTTTACAACATGACATCACGTTAATCCGGTCATTATTTCGAACCGTTTTTCGCCTGCTGCCCCACGTTCCGAGACGCGGTTGTCATTGGCACGTCTTATCCAAGCAGAGATCGTGTCCCCTTATTAAGGGATTATTTATCGACACGGACGTGGGTAACCCAACTGTCTTTGGGGTACAACTCCTTGGGAATAGGCAAGCTTTAAGGCCCAGGAGGAGGCGTTCGATATTCACGGCCTTTATAAAGGGGTACAGACCCGTCTTTCTTCTCCACGCTTGCTTTTTCCTCAACCCTTACTACCTTGAGTTCCAACACCCAGGTTTCAATCGCCGCAAGCCTCAGTCATGTCCGGATCCAGCCGTCGAGGCCGGTGGGTGGCTTCTTCTATCACAGAGGAGGATATCGCGAAGCTTTGGGCGGCAAGATATCTGACCGCAGAAATCCTCCATCGTTCCAGAGGTATATTAGATACCGCGTCCGGAGAAATCGACATTTCTTCACCCGAAGAAAAAGGCGAAGGAGAAGCAAGTATCCCTTCCCCATTCAGGAAGAAAAGGGCCACCTCCGAAGGTTGGGAGGGGCGGCCTCCCAAGAGGGGCAAGATGCCACCGTCGGGCGGCTCGGGATTGGAAGGCGACGCCGTTGAACACCTCCGTCGTGAGGACAAGCCTTTGACCAAATCGTAAGTGAATCCGGGGTGCTTTGATCGCATCCCGTTCCTTTCCTGTTACCGAAGAGACATGTAACGTGCTTGTGTATTTTTACAGTTCGGCGCTGAGTTTTCCTGAGCAATCCTCTTCTTCGGGAGATCTCCTCCCAGAGATGATGGAAAGCGAGACGCCTCCCCCGACCTCCCCGCCCAATAAGGCGGACGACTCCGAAGTGTCATCTCGGAGGGTTTTTCTTGATCAACAAGCGGCGCGGGGGATGAAAGAGGCAGTACCCGAAGGTGGACCTCCGGTCGTCCGGGATTCGGGGGCCAACAATGAAGGCCCCGGACTATCCGGTTTTCAGCCAACGATGATTCTGGAGACGGGTGAACGGGTTCCTTCAAAGGATGGTCGTGCTCCTACAGCGGCTTCCAGAGACCCGGCGGCGCCGGATATGTTGAGGGATATGTTGCGAAAAGCATCTGTCTCAGAGGAACAGCGTACCTTGATGGGTACGGTGGTTGAGAAGATTCTGTCCGCGAAGAGCGGATTGAATGAAGCCTTCATGAGCCTGCTAAGAGGCTTCGAGGTTTGTGATGTAATATTTTCAACTATATTTTATTTGCAAAAATGCACCTGTGTATAGGTAGTAGCCCCTGAGACTCAGGTTGGCTTCCCATGGGAGGCGAACGGAGGATCAAGAAGAAACACTCAAGGACTAATCTGGTTAAGTGGAACACAGGCTGCTTCTCCCCTGGCAACTTCCCGGACTACGGATATTGCCGAGCTGCAGCGGAAGCTTGATGTGGCAGGGGATGACATTGCGTTAATCATTATGCGTCTTGACGAGTCGCAAGGTATGTAGTCGGAGCAGTCCTTACACATACATGTTTGTAATATAAGCATGACGCTGAAAGTTGCATACTGGGATATGCATGGCTGCAGATGATGCCGCCGCCGTTGAGATTCTTCGGGCAGAGCTGGCCCGGGCCAATGATTAGGCCTAGTTTAGTAATGCGGCTGCCGAAAAGGCATCGGTTGAGTTAAAGGCCGAACAAGCTTCTCGGCGCCAAGACAAGGAGAAAATATCCACGATGGCACTCGAACTAAAAAATGCTACTAGCCGCTGTGAATTTCTTGAGAAGGAGAATGAAGCCAAAACGGCTGAACTTGACAAGGCCTTACGAGAGGCGAGAGAAGCGCGGTCTGAATCCAGAGCAGCCCGTGAGGAGATCCGGAAAGCTGGGGAGATTGTGGCCGGTAAGCCATTTTTGCTACAGACTAACTTCGGCGATCCGAACTATGCTCAGCTTAACCAAGTGTGGAGTTCTCCGGACGAGTTTTCAGACTTGCCGAAGAGTTCTTCCGATGCGGCGCAGTTTTACCAAGCGCGAGAGGGGTATGCAACGGAGAAGCTTTTCTGGTCACAATTTGGCGCGTCAAGGCGCCCTCTGTTGCTGAATGAATAGATGTCCCAATGGGCCGAGCTTCATAGGATATCCGGCGCTGCCATGAAGAATGTCATAATCCGGTTGTGGCCGACTGAGCCTATTCTGAATAGCTACTTCGGCTTGGTGCAGCGGCTTGTTGATGCAGTGCCATGTATTGACGTTGTGAAGCGGTCGGCGTGCATTGAGGGTGCACGGATCGCCTTTTCCCGTGTCAAGACATACTGGGGGAAGATGAAGGACATCGATGTTGCGGCGAAGAGTCCACCCAAGGGCAAGGACCATCATGCACCAGAGCATTATTTTGAAGATGTCTTAGAGGTTGTCTACTTGATAGAGGGTCAATGCTCGAAAGACATAGTATTCGAGTGAGGTGTAAGGGAATTGTAAAAGACAATTTTATATTTAATCTATTTTTATGCTTTGCTCGAAAGCTTTTGTTCCTCCTGTGTGGCCGCTTTTATATAATCTGAAAGTTTTCCAGTCGTCGGCTTCAGCCCCCTCGTAGGAAGTACGGGGGTGTTCGGAAAAGCATTTGATCACTCTTGACCCAACGTCTTGGTCCATGAAGGAGGTGACAATGCGGCGAACCAGGCAATCAGACTATAGGGCGTTAACACTTTCACTTAGCCATAGGAGTTTTATGGTGGGTCTATTATATAGCCCCTGGTATGTACGCGGCTTATTTTTAATACGATGCATTGTACAGATGATCTGAAAAAGATCCTTCGTATAACACGGAGAGAATTGTTAAAGATTCTGATAAGTTGTCGAGTGGTTGACTAGCTCTCGCCACATCATGACAGTCAGTTTTAGGCTTTCTCTACTGAGGTGCTTGACCAGATGAACCGGAAGCACAATCGCAGTAGTTCTCCCTTTACTACCCTAGCCGATAGAGCCGACCGTAGGGTAGCAAGCACGGGAGCCGGGCAACCCAACTATTGACCCAAGACATGATTCGGAGCTAATGCATATAAGGCCAAACTCGCGACGCCAAAGTACGCTATAAAGCTGTTCGGACTTGCCGGCAACTCATTTTTTCCCATACCGAGCCCCTGGCGAGTATGCCGAGGTGTGTGTGTAAAACAACCACAGGAGCAAAAATTCGGATCGATTAGGAAAAAGTCAATACTGGACACTGGTTGCGTTTACTGGGAGCTGAGTGATATGCCAATTATTATATAGATAAAAAAGCCGCAACCCTGGCTTTTTGACATGCCAGGGGTCGAGGGCTGAGGAAAAGGCACTTTACAGGCTCGGAATAGAGAGCTCGGTCTACAAAAAGTTATTTTGGACCTCCTGTCGCATGTCTGCGCCGCCTGTCCTCGGTTAAGGGATTCCTTGACAGGAATAACCCTTGGATGATTGTACAAACCCGAACTCTGGTAGAGTCCTCATGGTGACCGGCCCTTGAGCTACCTGTGGAGGGGATAATAAAAAGGAAAAAAAGGCAGTTAGAAAAGTAGGGGGGTTGCAGGCACACCCGTATTGTGCTTCCGCCGATGCCCATGGTATTTCAAGTGCATAATTATGTATGCGTGGTACCCACTTCGAAGGCATATTAGGCGAATGGCGGAAGCCGAATTGCTAGTCCAATATGGACATTGATCGGTCATGTTGAATGGAGACCGGCGACATGATGGCCGACGTGGTATGCGGCGTGATAAGGCCGCTATGTAGTTCGGCTGAGGTAGCCGTAGTATGATCTCCTGTATGGAGGGTGTGTTTCGTGCGCTCACCTCTAGGGGTGTGTGTCACGTATACCATGTTTACTGTTTTTGCTTCGGGGGAAATTGCTTCTGACTCCCGATATTTGGTTGGTGAATCTCTTCATCGCCCCTATCGCCGGGCGGCCTCCTCCCCTTGTGTTCAGTGTTGAGCTTGCCGGCCTGCTTGAAGACCCAACAGCTTCTGTTGGTATGATTAACTGGTTTATCGGGGTGGCCGTGAATCTGGCAGGGTCGATCCAATATCCTATCTAGATTGGATGGTCCGTCTCTGTTCTACTTGAATGGCTTTTTCCGTTGACCTGATTTGGGACTGCTGACTCCGGCGTTGACCGCTGTGTCGCGTGATCTTTCATTATCATTGCGACTTTTGTGTTTGCTGAGTTGTGGCTTGCCATTGCCGTCGGATTTCGGAAGTGCCCGGGTCGCTGACACTGTTGCTTCTACGAGCGAGCCAGCTGTCTTCTCCAGCTCAATAGCGGGTCATTAGAGCGGTAAGGGCTGTCATGGATTTAGGTCTTTCTTGACAGAGGTGGCGGGCAAGCCATTCATACCGGACGCTGTGTTTGAAGGCCGCAAGGGCTTCCGCGTCCGGACAGTCGATGATTTGGTTCTTTTTAACTAAGAACCTAGTCCAGAGCTTCCTGGCTGACTGTCCGGGCTGCTGGACAATGTGGCTTAAGTCATCGGCATCCGGTGGCCGGACATATGTTCCTTGGAAGTTGTCGCGAAAGACGTCTTCCAAATCTTCCCAGCTGCCAATAGAATTTTCCGGCAGACTGTTTAACCAGTACCGAGCTGGTCCTTTGAGTTTTAGTGGTAGGTATTTGATGGCATGAAGGTCATCTCCGCGGGCCATATGGATATGGAGGAGGAAGTCCTCGATCCATACCGCGGGATCCGTTGTTCCATCGTATGGTTCGATATTCATGGGTTTGAACCCGTCTAGGAATTCATGCTCCATTACTTCGTCTGTGAAGCAAAGAGGGTGTGCGGCACCTCTATACTGGGCCACACTGTGACGTACCTCCGATGGAGTCCGTTTGCGGTTTTCGGCCCGGGCGTGGCTAGGTTAGTCACGTCCGAATAGATAGCCGTCGTTGCGTGGCGTGGCACATCCTCGCGATCCGTATATCGATCTTGTGTGTCCTGCTCTATTGTCCAAGTCCTGTCGAAGGTCGTATGTACAACTCCGAGCTGTTTTATTCTTGCCTTTACGGCGAGGTGGGGCGGTCTGGTGTTCGGCTTGAGTTGCCGCTTTATCCTGACCGCGTGGCGGTCAGTCAGCCGCGTTGTGCGATGATGGTACGGGCTCCAGCGCCTTGTCATCGAACTGATGTAGCAATCTGCGCTTCGGGTACATTTTGGCTGGGCCACTAAGGCCGTATTCTTCGGCGGCCAGGACTTCGGTCCATCTATCATTGAGCAGATCTTGGTCTGCTTGAAGCTGCAGCTGCTTCTTTTTCAGGCTCCTTGTAGTGGCTATTAGCCGGCATTTAAAGCGCTCCTGCTCGAGAGGTTCCTCAGGCATGATGCAATCCTCGTTGCCGAGGCTCTCCTCTTCCTCGGAGAGCGGAAGATAATTACTGTCCTCCGAGTCTTCGTGTATGGCCTGTTCATCAGGGCTAACTTGCCCGTCTTCCCGTTCATGTTGTTCGGAGATTACCCCAGCAGGGTCTTCATTGTCTTCGGCATCGTCCGGGCTATTGTTTTCTCCGGTGCCGGTGTTGTTGTCTTTTGTACGACGTGACTTAGAGCGGCGCCGCTGATGCCGGCGTCTGGGCTGTGTCTCAGGAGGTTAGTATTCAACTGGATCCTCTTTGTCATCGTTGTTAGTTTTTCTATGCATATCCACCATGTATACGTCGTAGGGAGAAGTGGCCGTCCGTCATCCAGTGAATGGCAGGTTTTGGCCGTGCTCCTCGTCGGCATCGTCGTCCATACTGATGATGTCTTCGGAGCCATAATCAAGCATGTCGGTTAAGTCCTCGACAATGGCTATGAAGTGGGTGGCGGGTGGGAAGCAAAATTCCCCGTCATCAGCCCCTAGTTCGAACCGTACATAGTTCGGCTGTGAGTCCCCCGCCAAGGACAGATTCTTTAATGAGTTTAGCACATCTCCAAAGGGCGAACGTTGGAAGATGTCTGCGGCGCTGAACTCAAAGATCGATAAGCGGTCAAGTTCGGCATCCGCGGATGCACGTGGCCCGGAATTTATGACTAGAGACGAGTCCGGAGTTCCGGTGACAAAGACTTCGTGTGGCTTTAGGTCTATGTTCGGCTCCAACACCGTGGAATATGTGGCCTCCATGGTGGGGTTGAGCCTCCTGTCCTTGGATGGCGCAATATGCTCCGGATCTAAGGCCAGAGCAGTTATAGGAGCCATCTCCTGGATGCGATCCGATGACAGATTTAGGTCACGTTCATCGGGGTGACCAGGAGTGGTGGCCGCAGTCTCGAATCTGGCGAAGATCAATTCTCCGCGGACCACAACGTAGTTCAGGCTTCCGAATCTGACCTGATGGCCAGGGGCATAGCTATCGATCTTCTCCAGATGGCCAAGCGAGTTGGCCCGCAGTGCGAAGCCGCTGAATACGAAGATCTGTCCGGGGAGGAAGGTTTCTCCTTGGACAGCATTGTCGTTGACGATTGAAGGGGCCATCAAACCTTTTGGGGATGGCACAGTGGAACTCTCAATGAAAGCACCAATGTCGGTGTCAAAACCGGCAGATCTCGGGTAGGGGGTCCCGAACTGTGCGTCTAAGGTCGATGGTAACAGGAGACAGGGGACACGATGTTTACCTAGGTTTGGGCCCTCTCTATGGAGGTAATACCCTACTTCCTCCTTGATTGATCTTGATGAATATGAGTATTACAAGAGTTGATCTACCACGAGATCATAATGGCTAAACCCTAGAAGTCTAGCCTGTATGACTATGGCAGTGAGTCTCCCCTCCTCCGGACTAAGTCCTCCGGTTTATATAGACACCGGGAGGATCTAGGGTTACACAAGGTTGATTACAAAGAAGGAATCCACATATTTGGTTGCCAAGCTTGCCTTCCACGCCAAGGAGAGTCCCATCCGGACACGGGTGCAGTCTTCGGTCTTCGTATCTTCACAGCCCATCAGTCCGGCCCATGGCTAATAGGCCGGACGCCCGAGGACCCCTTAGTCCAGGACTCCCTCAGATTGCGCACCACCCTGAACAGATCCACTGGATATACCCCATTCTTTATGGTATACGGCACCGAGGCAGTACTCCCTTGCACAATCATCCATGATACACCTCGGGTAGACATGTACAAGGAGCGGGAGGCCGAGCTAGACCGTTAGGACGCCTTGGACACCCTTGAAGAGGAATGCCATGTCACTCAGGTGCAATCGGCTACTATTCGCAACAAGCATGGCGCTACCATAGCAGGGAGGTCCGTGCAAAGGACTTAAACATCGGAGACCTATTCATGAGGTTTCACCCATAGAAGCAGAATCACAAGCTCTCCCCTAAATGGTACGGACCATTCATCATTAACCAAGTTCTCATTGGAGGCTCCTATCAAATCCAAGATCCGATGGACGGGCGTCTAGAGCCCAACCCGTGGAACGCGACACTACTATAATGTTTTTACGGTTAAAATCCTGAGCATTGTTCCCGTGTGTACATACCTCCTCTCCCTTTCCTTTCAGATCAACTTTGTGTTTTCAGACACCTTGGGGGTATCTTTCATATGTCCCCGAGAGATAAAATAAAAATATATCATGTTCTTTTCAAAACTTGCGTCGATTCCACCTCTTATTCCCTATCGTCCTTCAAGCCAAAATATGCATCGATTTGACTTCAGATTTGGCCAAGCTGGTTGTCTGGCTCTTGTGCTTGCCCCTTACTTTCCCATTATTTGGCTAAGGGGCAAAGGGAGCACCGATGTGATTGCTACTCCCGAAATCCAGCGCAGTACCTCGATGAATGAAGCCAAAAGCTAGCTTTCTTAAATGTACAAATCGGTCGGCCATGACATAGGAATAAAGTGGAGGGGGTATTTTAAACCCTGACCAGGGGCTTTATCCCCGAAGTCACATGTCTTCGGACCAAAGTGCTCGACACAACCACCCAAAAAAGGAACTATTGGAAGAACTATTTTTCTCGGAAGATCTTTTTAATATAACATAACTTTCTGCCCCACTCCTGTCTTTCAAACCATATAGCAGGATTGCCTTGTCACCCGAAACACCTGGTCCGACTACCTCGTCCAGTAGTAAGGGACACTCCTCAGCCACTGGACGAGGAGATAGAAGCTGATGGCTGGTTGATAGAGTTCAGATGCGCGGATTGAATAATGACGTAAAGTACTTTGATACATAGAGTCATACACATTCACTTAATTACAGTAGGTCTAGCCCATCTATCAAGGTGTCTAGGCTGCAGTATTTCTGCGAAAACCGAGCACCAGGCATGACAGTCTCATATACAAGGCTAGTGGGTATTTCTTCCCCGCCAGGCCCCATGGGGCCTACCTCGGCCAGGTACGTCGTATCAACGCCAGTTTACCAAGTCTTGAACATGACCTGAATTCGGCAGGCCGACACCTTCCAAGCCTGAATTCGGCACCGGGCTCTCTTAAGACGCTCGGCTTGGACGGCCATGTCTTCGGGCACGTGCTCCTCAGGCCATAGAGCCTTAAAGACTTCCTTCATCGACTTTCGGGCACTTTCATGAACCACGGACAGACGATCTGCCATCTCTTCAGGCACCGAACAAGGGGCCTCTAGGGGCCGACCGGTCAGGGAAACTGCAAGTAGACATAAATTAGCCTGCTGATCACACCTAGTAAGGCTAAACACCCAGGAGCCATTTTAAATGGAAATGAGAGCTTACCAAGTAATATTGCATTCGTTTTACGATTTTTCGCCTCGGCGGTAGCTAATTGAGCTCTCAAATTTTTAATCTCCTGAGCTTGCCGGGCATTTTCTGCCTTGAGTGTGTTTGCATCATCCCTCCTTTGAGTCAGCACATGCTGGCTCGCCTGATGTTGTGACTCTGCATAAAGCAAGTCTTCATGGGCATGTTTCAGATCCCTCTCAAGGTGACCTAGGGCTTCCGCTGCTACATTGGATTATGTTGTTAGGCAATTCAAAATCCCCATAAAAGGAGTACCATGTGGAACAGAGGCACTTATCGTGCTCCTCTCTAGTGAACTTTTTTACTTGTTCCACCTCGGCTAATGCAGCATTCAACTTCATTCCCCTTCGTTTGGGTTAGCACCTCGGATAGCTGATTATTCTTTGCCCGAGCGTCGTGTCATAGATGACATTTCATATCAAGTATTCAAGCCTCGATACGGTCCAAATTGCCCATATCAAGTCTTAGGGGCTACTACCATGATTGGGAGTTTCATTTGTCTTTAAAGAAAACAAAAAAGAACAAGGAATCTCCGAAAGTAGTGCAGACTCAGGTGAGGTATTACCTGTAAGCCCAACGAAAGAACATCTACCACCTGGTCAAAAATAGACCGAGTCGCCCTGAGGTACGCATCTACCGAGTTGAGGGCGTTAAATTCTTGATCAGAGAAGGCCGAATTCCTCAGGGAGGCCTTTCGCCATCGGTGGTTCATTGCTCTCTCGACCTCGGAAGGGGTGGGCGAACAGGTCCTCGAGTTCTCCGGCTGGGGGACTTCAAGAGTAGCTCCTGAGATAGGACGGGCTCCCATTTCTCTGATCGAAGCCGTCGTTCCCTCAGCCCTTATACCCGCCATTATCGAAGAAGGAGTGGGATGCCTGCAAGTGATCAAAAGAGTCAAAGATCCGAGATATCGTTTTCGCAAATGCGATAGTAAGAAAGTTACCTGTGAATTGAGGGGGCACTTTCATTTGCCTCCATGACCTCCGCCTCGGCCTGAGCTTCATGCGTCTCTTGTGAGGGGCTCCCCGGAGGGGCCGGATCTCCGTGTGGACGTTTTGAACGTCGTACCTTTGGAGGAGATGTCAGAGGACCAGGAGCTGGAAGGTGAGGAGCTTGCTTTCGAGTAGAGGTAGAAGGCTTTACCGATGAGGCCAGCCTCGTCCCCGGCACATCGGGAGTGATGGCCACCCTTGAGCCATCAAGGCTCTCCAGATAAAACTTCCTCCCTTCATATATATGAGGGCCAGTTCCTCATCCTCGTGGAAGACGGGGTCCTCCGCTCGATGGTGCATCTTTGGTTCAGGCACGGGGCTGCTCAACGTCTCGACCCAACGCCTCCATCTCTGCCCAGATTTTACAATAGGACAATCGAAGGAGTTATGGGTCCATAGCTAGTATCTAGATGGCTTCTTCTCTCTCTTTGATCTTCAATATAATGTTCTTGAAGTTCTATTCGATGTAATCTTCTTTTGCGGTGTGTTTGTTGGGATCCGATGAATTGTGGTTTTATGGTCAGATTATTCATGAATATTAATTGAGTGTTTTCTGAATTCTTTTATGCATGATTGTTATAGCTTTGTATTTCTCACTGATCTATCAGTTTGGTTTGGCCAACTAGATTGATTTTTCTTGCAATGGGAGAGGTGCTTTGTGATGGGTTCAATCTTTCGGTGCGCCATCCGAGTGACAGAAAGGGAAATGACACGTATTTGTATTGTTGCCATTAAGGATAAAAATATGGGGTTTATTATTGGGTTTACTTTGTCTACATCATGTCATCTTGCTTAAGGCGTTACTTCGTTTTATACTTAATACTCTAGATGCATGCTGGATAGCGGTCTATGATTGGAGTAATAGTAGAAGATGCAGGCAGGAGTCGGTCTACTTGTCTCGGATGTGATGCCTATATACATGATCATTGCCTTGAATATCGTCATAATTATGTGCTTTTCTATCTACTGCCCAACAGTAATTTGTTCACCCACCATATATTATGTGCTCGAGAGAGAAGCCTCTAGTGAAAACTATGGCCCCCATGTCTACATTTATCATATATAAAAACACGAAAATACCTTGCTGCACTTTTATTTATTTTATTTTATTTTGCAATTTATCTTATTACCTACCACTACGAGATTTGATCCTTGCAAATAACTGCCGAGGGGACCGACAACCCCTTGTTTGCGTTGGGTGCAAGTATTTGCTTTTGTGTGTGCAGGTGTTGCTAACAAGGTTCTGTGTGGTTTTCCTACTGAATTGATAACCTTAGTTCTTAAATGAGGGGAAATACTTATCTCTACTATATTTCTTCATCCTCTCCTCTTCGAGGAAATCCCAACGCAACTCACAAGTAGAAAATACTCTCCTAATTGGTATGGCAAGTTGATGTATATCTTAATGTGGTCTAAGTGGCTTATTTACGAAGAGTTGTTGTCCTGCAGAACATCTTTTGAAGAACACACCTATATGAGTCCGATTGTGAAACATCGCAATATATGAGAGTAGGGTGCTCTCTAGTAAACTCATGAAAGGTCTCGGAGTATGCCACATAAGCTCCACCGACGGGGAAGTCCCACAGTAGCCCAATATGTTTTAAATACGCCCTAGAGGTAATAATATTGTATTATTATATTTCCATATTCATAATTAAGTGTTTATATTTAATGCTATAACTTCTATGATCCTGGAATATGTGATTCAGTGGAAAACTCATAGGCATGTGTGAAATAATAAACATATACAAATGAAGGTTCCTAGTCTTGCCTCTAAGACTAGCTCAAGTGTTGTTGGTGATCACGTTTTCTGGATCTTAGGATATCATTAAGTGTCACAATAGTCCTAAAACAACATTGAGATTATGACGTTGGAAGAACGATCATATTGAATCGACCCAAACTTGTTTGTTATGAATTGAGATAATATCATCTGTAATCAATTCTATAACATGGAGTGTTTTAAGTGTGATTTTGCTCCTTAGACCATGCGAGTATCATGGTCACTTCTTAGCATATGGTGGACTTTAGGTGTCGGTGTACAAAAGTAGGGGCACTCCCTTGTACCCCTTTACTTGTGCACGGGCAGTCGGAGCCACGCGCCACGGCCACACTTAGCAGGCCAAGGGCGGGAAGCCGGAGAGAGGCCAAGGGCACAAGACGGTCAAGGCAACACCAAGACCAGAAACACCAAAGAGCAAGAGGGCGAGATGGACTCCCCCCCCCCCGGCAAGGCCCTTGCCGGGGCGGCCTCCGCGGCCCCGGCAAGAGCCTTACTAGGGCAACTTGCCTAACACCAACAGAGCGAGCCACCCTTAAGCCCACGGGTTCCGACCCAACCAACTACGTTGGAACCAAGGCTCGGGAGGCACCTCTGTGGTGGCATGCAGATCTTTGTCAAGATCATAAACATGTGAGATCAGATGAGGACCAGAAGACGGCGACCCACGGCGGGATCCCAGCCGAGGGAATCCACAAGACCCCCGGCAAGCGCCTTGCCGGGGACGACTGCAACGCCACGGCAAGACCCTTGCCGGCCCCCGGCAAGGCCCTTGCCGAGGGCATCAGCGGGGCCACTGCCAGGCCCACACTAGTCGATACTCCATCACCGTCCCCAAGCAGCTGCTAGCTCAACCAGCTGGGCAGGCACCTGCGTGGCGACGGGTGGCCTCTACGCCAACTGAGCAAGCACCTGCGTGGTGGCATGCAGATCTTCGTGAAGGCTCCACCACCGCACCACCGCAGCTGCCTGCCTGCCTACATGGCACCGCACACACTGCTGGCCTGGGCGCATGTCGAAGCGAGGTGGAGCGGCGGCGGACGAGATGGGCCTCGTTCCCGTCCCCGATAAAGCTAAGGGACACCTAAGCGATGCATTAAATGTGTCTTGTCCTGTAATACGGGTGATAAGCTCACAGCACTATAGACCTTTCCACCTCCTGTGTGCCACTGTGGCAGCCCCTTTTGACTATAAAAGGAGGCCCATGGCGTACTGAAGAGGGATTCGGCTCTTTTGGGAAAGTTACACCCCGTAGCTAGCTCAAAACACAAGAACACTCAATACATCCACCAAAGCAGGACTAGGGTATTACGCATCCTCGCGGCCCGAACCTGGGTAAATGATCTGTGTGCTTCCTGTTAGACCTACTCTTCTCACGACCCCGCGCCCCGCCAACCATAGTAGGGATTCCTGTGATCCCATAGGTGTCGTTTTCCACCGACATCTTTGGCGTGCCAGGTAGGGGGCGCAGTTGTGAGAATCTGGTTTAGCAGCCGGCTTAGCAGTTTCTCGTGGCCACGGCTTCCGGAGAAGAAGACGGCCAAGAAGACGGCGCTGCCTGCAAGCGTGAAGGGCGCCGGTGCGGCGACGGGAAAGTTAAGTCATGCCAAACTCTAAATATTTCCTTTTTATATAAGGTTATTCCCCTCGGGATCTCGTTCTTTGT
>NC_057808.1:75608608-75617899 GCF_018294505.1 Triticum aestivum | reverse complement strand
CGCGCAATTGGCAATGCCCTTGTTCTGTTTCGAGTCCGCTCAACAGCTCAAGCGGCCGCGTCGAGAGTGGCAGGGTAGCCTTCCGCAATTGGCAACGCTCTCGATTCTGACTCGAGTCAAGCTCGACAGTTCGAGCGGCCGCGTTAAGGGCGGTAAGGTGGTTCGCCCGGCAGCAAGCACACCCGGCAGGCCAATGGGGATCCGTCCTCAAGACGCCGCCCTGGGTTTATGCGCCAGCAAGCCAACCCAGTTAACATAGGGTGGACATACAAAGGAAAATCGAAGAGGAAAAGAACATGCATTGTATCAAAAGTACTGCAGAGTTATATTACATCACTTGTTGCTGCAGTTCTAACTAAAGATAAAAATTGTCTTGGTTGTGAACCTGCAGCAACGAAAAGAAACGGGGTGCCTAATCCCGGCGCTGGCCCTCCACCCTTTGGATTCCGTCGATGAGTCTGATGATGGGCTTGATACGCTCCTTGAGCACCACGATGTCCGCATCCTCCGTCAGGCTCTCCAGCGTAGCTTCGAAGTCGAGGTCAGGATTCCAGTGCACCACCTTGGCGAGGACCTTGGTCATGGCACCCCGGCAGAGCCTCCGGGACTCATCGGCCAGAGAGGCCTCCCGGTTGGAGTGAAGCTGCTCTAGGGCCCCGAGGACACCCTCGAATAATAGGGTCAGCTTGGTGTTGGGAGTCCCAATGCGCTCTGGGGCATACCTCACATTTGGCATCCCCATGGTAGCCAGCTATGTGGTGATCCTACTGGCGACGTCCTCGAGGCGGCTGATCCAGCGATTCTTGCCCTCCACAAAATCCTTCTGTCTGGCGGCTTCATTCTTCTACTGCAGCTTCTCGGCCTCCAGATCCTTGGCCAGGGTCTCCTCCCGGGACTTGGCCTCTGAGAGCGTCTCCTAAAGGTCCCCCCAGCTTCAGCTTCAGGTCTTTGATGGAGTTGTTGGCTTTGGAGAGCTCCCCGGCCCTGCTGACGGCCGCGCCATGCGCCTCCGTCAGGGCGCCGTTGAGCGTGTCCTTCTCCTTGGACAGCTTCAGGGCCTGCTCCTTCAGCTCGTCCCGCTCCACCTACAGCTCCTTCACCCTGCCGTCGTGAACCAGAGCCTGGGTCCGCTGCACGACGAGCTTCTCCACCTCCTCATCCTTGCCACGGAGCGTTGCGGCCAGCTTCTCCTCACGCACGGCAAGGTCCTCCTCATGGGAGTCCAGCACAGCCTGGTGTTGGGTTCGAGCGGCCTCGGCCACGGCGGACAAGTTCTTCGCCGTCTCCTGGGCCTTCTCGATGTCGGCCTGCTTCAAGGTGAGCTCCACATCACGCTTGTCCAGCTCGCCCTGGGCGGCCTTCAGCTCTTCACAAGCCTGGCGGAACCAAGTCTGCGTCTCGGCAACGCGCACCTTGAGGTCCGCCTCCGCCTTGTCCACCGTTGCCATCCTAGACTTGGCCCTTTCCAGGCGGGTGCGATGGAGCGCCTGGAGCTTCTGGAAGTTTGCGCCCATGGCCTGGAGAAGCCGCTCCTCCTAAGAACCATCGCCACCACTGCTCGGCTCGTCAACAACCTCGAGCCCGGCGGCGACAAGCACCTCCTCGTCGAACACCTCTCCCTCGACGGGTGCCCTAGAGCTCGACGCCCCTGGAAGGTGAACGAAAAGGTCGTCGCCCACCCTTAGATACCTGCCGGAGCCAGAGGCAGCGGAGGAGGAAGGCTGGTCATCAACCACCTCCTCCTCGGCAGCGGCCTTGCCGGCCTCCCCAGCAGGCCCCTTGCCAGCCTCCTCGGTAGTGGCCTTTCCAGGCTCTCCGGCAGGCCCCTTGGCGGCGTCCTCAGCAGCACCCTTGGCAGTCTCCTCGGCAGCAATCTTCTCGGCCTCCACCGCGGCGTCCTTGGCGACATCCTCGATGATGGTGTCAACGTCCTCTGGGTCCACCGAGGGGAAATCTAGATACCGAGAAGGGGATGAGGCGAGGCCAAGATCAAGATTCAGAACGAAAAAAAGAAGAACAGGAACGGGAGGCAAGTGGCTTACCCGTGCCGGGCTGGGAAGCAGAGGTCCCCTCCCCGCCAATGTTTGGCGCTGAGGCAAAGCCAGCAGCGCTCGAGTTCGCCTCCTCCTCCTCCGTGTGCATGGGCTCGGTGCTTGGCGCCCTTGCCGGGGACGCCCCTCGGGGCGGCATGGTTGATGGGGGCGGTGTGTTGGGGGTAGCCCTCTGTGGCTCCTCCTGCTGCTGTCCCCCTCCTGCAATCGTGGCAAGGTTAGCACCAATGGACTATGCCCCCAACACACGTTGACGAGGGGCGAGTGATGGACTTACGCTGGGGGCTGTGCCGGGGGCTGCTGTCTGGACTGCTTAACACCAGCAGCGGTGCGCCAGCAGCGTCTGCTGGGGGCTGGCCACCCGCCGAAGCCTTGGCCCTCTTCACCCTCTGGGCCAGCGTCTCTGCGTCCCTGCAAAGATGAAAACAAGTCGAGATAAGTGGCACGGTCTGAGGGGGGTTGAGATAACAGAAAGGAACAATACTTACTCGTCCTCCACCTCCTCCTCTTCTTCTTTCCTCTTCCTCCTTGGGCTGAGGGACCTGTAGTCGAAGGTAACCCATGCGTCGTCGTCCGCCGGAGGAGGGGGAGCTAATGGAGTCCGAGGGCGTTTGGACGAAGAAGAGGCGGTCGTTCTCTTCTTCGCCACTGCGGCCTTCACCGACTTCTTCGCCGCCACGGCCCTTGTCTGGCGCCCGGACCCCTCCTGGCCATGCCGCGGTTGTGCGGCCCTGCCAGGCCGGACCGGCTCGCCAGAGGTGGCCTGCCGCAGGACTCGCCCTCTCCCCGTGGCCGGAGGGTCGACAACCTCGGCCTCCTCCGACGATGACTCATCGACCACATCCTCGACGAGAGAAGCCCCGGTGCCGGCGCTGCTGGCCTTCCCAGCGGCCTCCGCCTACTAGGCGAGCTCCTTCTCCTCTGCTTCCGCCGCGGCATTGTCCTCCATGCCGCCGGCGCTGCCGGCCTCCTTGGCGAGCTCCGCCTCCATCGCCCTGGCGGTGATGTAGTCCAGCTCTGCCTGGGTGGTGTCCTGGACGGGCCGCGGCTCGGCGGTGACGTACCCCTCATGCAAGGTGTCGAAGAACTCCTGCACTTGAATCTCCTCCGGCTCAACCCAGCTCGGGTCAAGACCATGCGCGTTGAAGTCTGGCATCATGGCGATGATGTTGGTCCGACGAGAGTTGTTGCTCAGCGGGACCACTCCCGCCGGCAACCTAAACTAGGGCCCATTGGCGACCTTGCCAGCCTTCGCGGCGGTCCTCGCGGCCTTGCCGGACCGCTCGACCTCTCCATCACGGTTCACGTCGAGCTGAAAGAGCCGTTGGCAGAGATGGGCGTGCCTCATCATCGTGAGGTTGTGGTCGAGGCCAGGGCGGAGCCTCATGATGTCGGCGGCGTTCGTGAAAAGCCAGGCCGGCCTCCCCTTGTTGTGCAGCAGAGCGATTTGGCGGCTGATGAAATCCGCCCCAATCATCTCAAGGGTGAGCCCAGCCTTGGTGAGGCGAAGAATCCTGGTGGTGGCGACTGTGAGCTTCACATCGTCGGCATCAACATCGCTCCAGTCGCTCCGCCGGACCGGCGGCGCCTGGCGAACCCGACAGAAATCTTGTGGATCATCCTCCTCAACCCAGCACCACCGGCCCTGCCATTCTTCCCACCTCTCCTTCTGAGCGCCCTCCGGGTAGGCCCCCTTGGACCATGGGATCCAGGTGACGCAATCAGAGATGGCGCCCCCCGGTTGGATCCGAGGGAAGTAGTGGCGGAAGCGCGCCGTGTTGGGATGGACCCCGGCGAAACCCTCGCAGAGGTGCGCAAAGAGAGCCATGCACGCCACGGCATTTGGAGTAAAATCTAGAAGGTGGAAGCCGTAGGTGTGCATGACATCATTGAAGAAATAAGAGAAGGGGGGAGAGGCCGCAAGAGAAGTAATCGACGAAGAATGCATACCGATTTGGGGCGGCCTCGGCGCGGGGATGACACGCGTGGCTGGCTGCCCCGTCGTCTCTCCCCCCGTCTTGCACCCCCACAGGGGCTTGAAGCTGTCCCGGAGCTCGAACACATGGACCGTCAAGGGGAAGTAGGCCAGTTGCGTCCGCTGCGCCGCCAACGCACTCCCCGGCAGCTCCGTCGCTCCGGCGTCCTTGGCCACTCCTTTGCCCTTGGTGGATTTGGGGGCCATGGCGATTGCGAGGGGCGAGGGACAGAGTACAGCAAAGATGCAACAACGACGAGCGGAGGCGAAAGCTCGGGAAGGAAGGAAAAGGGGACGGCGGTTCCGAGATTGAAGAAGATGCAGGGGGTAAAGTGAGCAGCGTGCTCGCGGTTATTCCGTTTTACGAGGAAGGCGCGGGCCGCCTCCTTTCCCATTAACTGCGACGTGACGCATGCGTGCCGGAACTGCATCGCGCATGACCCCCACGTCATGCAAGCTCCTCCACATCGCGCGTTCAACGTGGGTCGTGGGGAAGCGCAGCGGACAGAACATTTACTGCGGTAAAATCCGCCCCACCAGCCCGCGCACCGTTCTGGCCCTGGCCCAACAACGTGTCGCGCTTATGTGTGGCCCAGGCCCGGGGGCTCCTGTCGGCATACAAAAGTAGGGGCACTCCCTTGTACCCCTTTACTTGTGCACGGGCAGTCGGAGCCACGCGCCACGGCCACACTTAGCAGGGCAAGGGAGGGAAGCCGGAGAGAGGCCAAGGGCACAAGACGGTCAAGGCAACACCAAGACCAGAAACACCAAAGAGCAAGAGGGCGAGGTGGACCCCCCCCCCCGGCAAGGCCCTTGCCGGGGCGGCCTCCGCGGCCCCGGCAAGAGCCTTGCCGGGGCAACTTTCCCAACACCAACAGAGCGAGCCACCCTTGAGCCCACGGGTTCCGACCCAACCAACTACGTTGGAACCAAGGCTCGGGAGGCACCTCTGTGGTGGCATGCAGATCTTTGTCAAGATCATAAACATGTGAGATCAGATGAGGACCAGAAGACGGCGACCCACGGCGGGATCCCAGCCGAGGGAATCCACAAGACCCCCGGCAAGTGCCTTGCTGGGGACGACTGCGACGGCACGGCAAGACCCTTGTCGGGCGCTTGCCGGGGACGACTGCGATGCCACGGCAAGACCCTTGCCAGGCCCCCGGCAAGGCCCTTGCCAAGGGCATCAGCGGGGCCACTGCCAGGCCCGCACCAGCCGATACTCCACCGCCGTCCCCAAGAAGCTGCTAGCTCAACCAACTGGGCAGGCACCTGCGTGGCGACGGGCGGCCTCTACGCCAACTCAGCAAGCACCTGTATGGTGGCATGCAGATCTTCGTGAAGGCTCCACCACCGCGCCACCTCAGCTGCCTGCCTGCCTACATGGCACCACACGCACCGCTGTCCTGGTCGCGTGTCGAAGCGAGGCGGAGCGGCAACGGACGGGACAGGCCTCATTCCCGTCCCTCATAAAGCTAAGGGATATCTAAGCGATGCATTAAATGCGTCTTGTCCTGTAATACGGGTGATAAGCTCGCAGCACTATAGACCTTTCCACCTCCTGTGTGCCACTGTGGCAGCCCCTTTCGACTATAAAAGGATGCCCATGGCGTACTGAAGAGGGATTCGGCTCTTTTGGGCAAGTTATGCCCCGTAGCTAGCTCAAGAACAGAAGAACACTCAATACATCCACCAAAGCGGGACTAGGGTATTACGCATCCTCGCGGCCCGAACCTGGGTAAACGACCCGTGTGCTTCCTGTTAGACCTGCTCTTCTCACGACCCCGCACCCCACCAACCATAGTAGGGATTCCTGTGATCCCATAGGTGTCGTTTTCCACCGACATTGGGGTTGCTCAAACGTCACCTGTAAGATGGTGATCATAACGACAACTTACAAGCTCATCGGAAAGTTTGACAAGTGACTAGATAGCTCAAGAGTGGGGTTTGCTCCTCCGACGATGGAGAGATAGTCTTAGGGCCCTCTCGGTGTGACGAAATCCATCATCGTCTAGCCTGACTCAGGTGACTACGTCAGAGGGATGTCGGAACACAATAATGAGAAAGAGGAACAAAACCGGTAATAAGGGTTTCGGTATAGTGAGCATAGTGATGTGAGGATACTGATGCATCTCGGGTTAAAGTATCGAGAAGCGAAGGGAACATCACATGATAACCATAGGTTCACTTGAATATCATTCGTGTTCTCACAGGGATCAATATGGACGTCCACGGTCCTGCTGTCGGTCATTGAACGAACAGTTTCTTTCATGTCTATGAGTTATCGAACCTACGGGGTCACAAGATTAAGGAAATCATGATCTTTTGAGTGTTAGTAGGACGGGAGTGATGGGAATATATTTGTGGAATTGTTCCATTAATATTCAGAGTAGCTCCAAGTGGATCCAGAAGCGTTTCGAGGTCACCAGAAGGGTTTCGATGAATATCGGGTAATACTGGGTATTACCGATAAATATATATAGGTGGAAAATGTTTCGAGAGATGTTAAATTATATATAAAATGATATGAAAGTATTTAGAACAATTTTATATTTAATTTATTATCAATGAGCATAAAAAGGCTAAGAGGTGGAAGGCAACTTGGGCCACAAAGGCCCAAGTGGGAAGGCGCCTCCCTTCCCTAAGGAAGGAGGCTGAATAGGAGTGGGGGAGGAGTCCAACTCCTCCTCCCCCTTGGCCGGCGCACCAAGGAGGTTTTCCCTCCTTGGTGGCAGCCCTCCCTCTCCCCTCTCCCCTCTAACCTATATATACATGAGGATTTGTGCTCTTTGGACATATAAGTTTTGGAGCCTCCTCTAGTTCTTCTAGTTCTAGTTCTAGTTGGTCCTAGCTGACTAATTAGAGCTTGGATAATCCTCTTGTCCTCATAATTAGAAGTCATGTGTGGCTCTAATCTCCTCCCTCTAATTCTCCGACGACGATTAGCTCTAGATGGCGAAGCGTTGCCGGATTGTGAAGATTGCATGCTTGCAACAAAGTAGAGAGGCCATGCTTCTGCTCTTCGATTCGAGGGACTGTTCGGGGGCGGTACGAGGGATCGTTCATCGATGGTTCAAGGGACTCCAAGTATGATCTACACCGGCATGTTCTTCTTCCGCTGCAACTCGGTGACAATAATGATTGTGATCCCAACCTGTTATGCATCTTCATATTGATCTTGGGTGTGTGTAGGCCTGAATTTTTTGTTTTCTACTACGTTTCCCAACACAGTATCGTTGAAGGCTTTCTGTGAAGTTAGATTCACAGAAAACTTGCAATTACAGGCCTAGTCCACTATCCACTATTCAAGTTGCTTACTAGTGTAGCATAGTGTTCTAGGTGGAAGTTCAACTTAACGGTGTCCACTATAGTACCGATATATAAAATAGTGTTTTAGAACCAAAGGAAAATTTGGTGTGCCTGTGCGATCTGGTGGGGGTTTGCTGGAATTTAGTCTATTTTTGGACCAGCCCAATAGCATTTTCAGAATTCCTAATAAATCCCAGAGGCCCACTTATCCCATTCACGTAAGGCAAGAGGTGGGACTAAATTTTAGTACCATACTGCTCATCTAGTAGGAGTTGTACCTCCTTATAAGGGAGGTTGTTTCTCAAGATGTATGAGGATGAGAACAAGAGAGACATTCACGTGAACTCCTCCTTCACCGCCCGCCTTGCCATGGCACGCCTTGTCTCGATGCGCCATGGATTGCGGGAATGAGCCGAGCCGTTGTCTAAATTTTTGCCACACACGACTGGTATACGAAAGGTCACGTGGGAGCTGAAAAGTTTTCATGTAGTGGAGATTGAACATGAATGATGCACCCTTTGGTTGATGCATGTTCATTTCATCTCCTATTTCGCTTCGCCTCCCGTCGCTGCCTATTCGCCTCCTTCTCTTGTGCCTATAAAAGAGAGGTCACTCCTCTCCATAGAGACACGTCAGAACATCATCTTCATGTTGCCATCGAGTTCCAAACTCTGAGCTACTCCTAAGTTCTTTCCCATCCCGGCTTGCTGCCTACATCGTAGGTCGGGGCAGTAGGCCTCTGAAATCCCACCACTTCGACTCCTGTACGGGAGAAGGGTGATAAGGGTTTTGGGGAGCGCTCTGCATGACTATTGACTTCTTCTTCACGGAAGCCACGGACGCCAACGACCACTTCCCAAATGACGACTTCTTCCCCGATGTCGATTATCTCTTCGACGACATGGCCGGCGATGACGTTAATGCCAACCCCAATGGTACTACCGTAGCTCCGTACATCTTCGTGTTCTTTCTGTTTGAGATACTGTCACAACTTCTTATTCCAGCTTCTATTCTAGATATGTTATGTTCATATTCACTACTTCAGATGCAATTTGCATACTCTCTGTCGAGTTGCATGACTTGTCTTATCTTTGCTATGATAGTCACCTTTTATCTACTATTTCTGTTAATAAAATCATATGGTAAATTTCTCATATTTCCAATAGGAAGTACATCATTATGACAAGCAACAAGCGATAGGATTGTAAGCATCCAGATTTTAGATTGAAATAAATCCTTGCAGACATAAACTTGAACCACTCCTCTTCCGCGTCTCCCCCACGAGCGAGTAGGAGGCAACCCTAGCTGCCACCATCGTCGTCGGGGCTCCCCCGACACATCTCCTTCCTCCATCGCCGCCGCCAGAGGGTGCAGCTAGACGAAGCACGTATGGCGGTGGCAGCAGGGAACTCTTGTCCTCTCAGGTGGGGCTTGACGCAGGTTGGGGTGACTAGTCTAGGGTGCGGCGCTAGGACAGGCGGTGTGGTGGCCATGAGCACTGAGCGGTCGGGGGCAGCGGACGCAGATGGTGCAGCGGTGTTTCAGCCAAATCTGGTCACGCGGCGACGTGGGCTGAGGGCGACGGCCTCTGCCATGGCCGTGTCGGCCAGTGGAGGTGGTGTTGGGGAATGTAGTAATAATTCAAAAAAATTCCTACGTGTCACCAAGATCAATCTAGGAGATGCTAGCAACGAGAGAGAGGGAGTGCATCTTCATACACTTGAAGATCGCTAAGCGGAAGCATTACAAGAACGCAGTTGATGGAGTCGTACTCGCGGCGATTCAAATCACAGAAGATCCGATCTAGCGCCAAACAGACGGCGCCTCCGCGTTCAACACACGTACAGCCCGGGGACGTCTCCTCCTTCTTGATCCAGCAAGGGGAGAGGAGAAGTTGAGGGAGAGCTCCGGCAGCATGACGGTGTGGTGGTGGTGGAGCTCTTTTTTCTCCGACAG